>NC_080835.1:5832196-5914235 GCF_030435755.1 Ochotona princeps
TGGATGGGAAGTGGAGCTGCCGGGATTAGAACCAGCGCCCATATGGGATCCCGGCGCGTTCAAGGCAAGGACTTTAGCCACTAGGCCACGCCGCCGGGCCCAAAAGATGTATTTATTTTTATTGGAAAGTCAGATAATACAGAAAAGAAAGGAAGATCTTCCATCCATTGATTCACTCCCCAAGTTGCAACAATGGCTGGAGCTGAGCCGATCTGAAGCTAGGAGCCAGGAGCTTCCTCCAGGTGTTCCACCTAAGTATAGGGTCCTAAGGCTTTGAGCCATCTTCTACTGCTTTTCCCTGGACAGAAAGTGGGGCCGCTGGGACATGAACCAGTGCCCATATGGCATCCCAGGGCATGCAAGGAAAGGACTTCAGCCATTAGGCTACTGCAAGGACCCTAGCTTTTTTCTTTTTAAGACTGATTTATTTTTATTGGAAAGTCAGATATATACAGAGAGGAGGAGAAACAGAGAAATATCTTCCATCCGATGATTCACTCCCCAAGTGATCACAATGGTCGGTGCTGCACCAATCAGAAGCCAGGAGCCCAGATCCTCTTCCGGGTCTCCCACATGGGTGCAGAGTTCCAAGGCTTTGGGCTGTCCTCGATTGCTTTCCCAGGTCACAAACAGGGAGCTGGATGGGAAGCAGGCTGTCGGGATTAGAACCGGCGACCATATGGGATCCTGGTGCATTCAAGGCGAGGATTTTAGGCACTAGGCCACCACGCTGGGCCCTAGCTTTTTTTTTTTTTAAAGATTTATTTTATTTTTATTACAAAGTCAGATATACTGAGAGGAGGAGAGATAGAGAGGAAGTGGAGCTGCCGGGATTAGAACCAGCGGCCATATGGGATCAAGGCGAGGGCCTTAGCCACTAGGTCACGCTGCCAAGCCCAAGCCCTAGCTTTTTTTTTTAAGTTCGTTTATTTGAAAGGCAATCACAGGGAGGGAGAGGCAGATCCCTCATCCCCCGGTTTGCTTCCCAGCCGGGCCTGGGCCAACCAGAGCCAGGAGCTTCTTTTGCGTCTCCCATGTGGATGCAAAGGCCCAAGGACTCGGGTATCTGTCACAGCGTTCCCAGGTACTTTAGCAGGCAGCTGGCTCCAAGATGGAGCCGATGTCATGGTGGTGGCTTAGCCTGCAACACCACAGCACTGACACCAGCAATCTTTGTTTCAACAAAAACTGTCTGTAGGGGAGGCATGTGACCCTGGTGGCTGGGATGTCCATATCTCCCCTCAGTGTGTCTGGGTTGGAGTCCTGTCCCAGCCCCTCCGCAGCTTCCCAGTGTGCACTCCCAGAGGCAGCAGAGGGGGGAAGGCTCAAGAAGCTGGGTCCCTGCCACCCCTGTGGGAGATGCAGGCCAGGTCCCCACTCCTGGCAAAGGCCTGGCTCTGCCACAACTGTCACAGGCCTCTGGCAAGGGGAGCCAGCGGCTGGGCGATGTCCCCGTGCCCCTCCACCTCTGAAATCAACAGATACTTTTCTTTTTCTACAGCAGCGCATCTTGCCTCAGAAAACTCTTGTTGGCACAGTGACAGGAGTAGACACAGACAACATTTTCAATCAATTCCTGAAAATAAGAATGTCTACTGCCTGGCTGATTCTGTGTCTCAGGTGCTCACTCGGATGGCCCTGAGGTGTCGGCTCAGGCCCAAGGAGCTCTGAGGAGCTGGGACGGTCAGGAGATGGAGCTTGACACCAGGTGTGCTAGCGCCACAGAAGGAACAGCCAGGGACTACACACTAGAAGTAGCCAGAGAAGCGGGGCGGGGGGGGGGGGGGCGGCTCCCCAAAACCATCAGTCGCAGTGACAGTGCCGTCCCCATCTCAACTTGGTCACCCTGCCAGTGTCTCCTCTGCAGGCCTTGGCACCTGCAGGACAGGCTGGGGGCAGTGGTGGGGAACCAGCCCAATGCCCAGGGTTAAGATGCACCATGTTCCTGGGGCCACAAGAGTGGGGGCTCATCTTGGGGGTTGGGGGAATGTGGTTCATGCCCAGCCCAGTAGCCCTGGTCTTGGCACACCAGGTCAAGGTGAGGTGAACCCAGAGATGGGAAGTGACACGGCCGGAGGTGGGGGAGGGGCACAGACACTTTATTGACTGGCAGGTACAGGACAGGTAGCTGGCTCCAGCTGGAAGCGGAGGTGGCGATCATGCCAGGGTGCTGTGGGCATCTGGCAGCCAGGGCTGTGTCCCCCATCTCAGGGGGATGACACAAGCTCACTACAAGGGGAACAGCAAGGAGCCAGCCAGAGGAGGTGGTGGCCACAGCCCCGAGTGGAGGGGATCCTGGGCAAGAAGCGGCAGGTAAATTTGGCACAGGGGCCTGGGGAGGGGGTTGAGGAGGCAGACAGGGTCTAGGTACTCGTGGGAGAGGGGGCAGGAGGCAGGTCACGTCTGGGGGGTAGAGTAGAGACTGTGGTGGTGGCCGCCCACTCCCGGCACCTGGGAGAAGAGCAGGGGAGTGGTCCTTGTCTGGCCGGCCCCGCACCAGCCCGGCTCACGCCCGATGGCACCATACCAGCTGCCGGAACCGAGGCTGCCTGACATGCTGCGGGCAGAGAAATGGGGTCAGTTCCAGGGCGGTGCCCAGGGCTGTGGTCACAGGAGAGGGGGGAGGGGAGGCCTCCAGCCACTCAGGCCAGACCATGGGGCAGGGCTCTCGGTCCCTGAGGAAGCTGAGCACAGGTACCGGGGGAAGGGGTGCTGGGGCTCCTGCCTGGTGCTCTCGCCCTGGCTGTGTTCCCAGGAGCAGCCTTCGTCCTCACAGTGCCCCGCACGGTCGAAGAAGTAGGAACGCGAGCCAAAGCCCTGGCCATTGAGAAGGCGGCTGGTACTCTGGGGAAAAGGAACCCCCAGTGAGGCCTCCTCCTTTGCCAGTCCAGGGTCCCCCCACTTAGCATCCAGCCCCAGGCAGGGGAAGGGGATGCCTCACCAGGTCCTGTGGGGGCCGGTGCACCCGGAAGAAGCCCACCAGGAGGGTGGTAGGCAGCAGCTCCCACACGAAGAGGATGAGGCCGAATACCAGGTAGCCTTTGTTCCCCAGGTCATTGACCAGGTCCGCCTGTGGGGGAGGCAGGTGGTCAGGCTAGTCTGCAGTGGTGTCCCAAGAAGGGGCAATGGTGGAGAGGTAGGGGGAGGGGGCAGGGGGCAGAGGGCAGGCACCCACCCACCTGGTCAGATACGTTGTACCAGTCATAATCAAAGGCGTCAAGCCGGCTGCGGGGTGCCAGGGCCAGGGCTGCCAGGTTGTAGCAGGCCCGGCTGGCATACAGCAGGACCATGGCCCCGCCCATGGCAGCTGCCTGGCACACGCTGGTCCCCTGGCAGAGAGGGCAGAGGACCTTCAGAGGGAGGCTTCCTCTGCCACTGCCCAGAGACCCCGAAGGTCACGCGTGGGCATCAAGCAGCTGGACAGTGGGGGGGGCATGCCCTACCTTGGCCTCCAGGTAGATGCTGGTGGACGGGGCCCGCCGGGCCACGAGGCAGAGGCAGGCGGCGAGGGACAGGGCGCAGATGACAAAGAGCGAGTCGCTCACCAGCACGCGGACCAGCAGCAGTGCCCAGGGCTGCGTCCGGCGCCGGCGGGACAGCACCGCACACAGCACGTTCACCAGCAGGAACACCAGTGACGCCCCGACGAAGGCCCCACGGACAGCCAGCCTGCGGCACATGGCGCATGCTGTCATCCCCAAGCCGTGCCCGTCACAGTTCAGGTAACTCCCTCCTCCCATTTGACAGATGGAGAAACTGAGGTTCCCCAAGGGCTCGAAAAGGTGACTGGCAGCTGCCAAGTCACCAGACCCCCACGTCACAGGGGAGGCAGCTCTGCCTCTGGGCAGCTCCATGACCTTGAGCGCCTGGCCTGACCTGGCTGGGCCTCAGATCCCTCATCTCGGCCGAGATGGACAACACCACCCTCCCAGGGCAGGTATGTAAACAGGGACATCCGTGCGCACTCTTTGGGACCCATCAGACACCATGCAAGTGACAGGGCTGTCACTTGCTGCCCAAGGTCACCCGGAAGTGTTTCCATGGGCAGGAGCTTGCAGAGCCTTCTCCATTCCAGAGTGGACCTGCGGCACCCCAAAAGGTGCATTTCGGAACCTTCCCCAAGGTCCCTGCAGCAAGCTGCCCCCCACCCCCTACCCCGTCCCCATCCCCCTTGGTACCCACAAGCCCCTGCTCATCTCCGGCCGCCGTTTCGCCTTGGCCTTGAACACGACCTGGGGAGCAGAGATGCGAGTCACTCCTCTGGGGTGGGGATGGGGAGGACCCTTGAGGGCTTCCCAGCCATCCCCCAACCCCGGCCCCCACGGTTACCTGGGCAAAGTAGAGATTCATGAGGGTTAAGGTGAAGAACTGCAGACACACAGGGCAGCAGTAGAGGAGCCAGAAAGGCAGCGGGCCCAGCCGGTTGGCCCGGGGGGTATCTCGGAAGTAGAAGGAGAAGAGGGTGGTACGCAGGGCGGCCCAGAGCAGGCAAAGCGCCAGGAACACCGTCTGGTAGCTGAGCCGCTTGTGCCCGTAGAGCAGCACCAGCCACAGCTGGGCATACACGGAGAAGAAGAGCAAGGCGTACAGGGTGGTGTAGGCGGCCGTCAGTCCCAGGGTCACGGCCGGGGGCAGCGCGGGCACCAGGCCGGCGGCCGGCACCAGGCCAGACAGGTTGCTCTCCATGACAGCCGGCGGGCCTGCATGCGCGAGCAGAGTTGGGGGGCGGGGAGATAAATGCAGAGGACCGCAGGTGCAGAGTTGGGGAGCTGGAGTGTGGAGACCCGTGGCAGGCCCTTACCCCTCAAGGAGAGAGATTCTGGCCCTTGAGGGGCTGGGCGGCCTGGGCCGGGGGTCTCTCACTCCCACTCTCTCTCCTCTAGGGCAGACAGGATGGTGGGAGAATGCGCTCTCCCCCGGCAGGCCCCGGAGCCAGGGCTGCCAAGCACGGGGAAGCTGGCCTCGGGTCGCTCCAGCCGTTCTGGGAGGCGCGGGGAGAGCCGACCAAGGCCCATCGGCTCAGGGCAGAGGTGGGGGCGCCGCGAAGGCCCCGCTCTCCGGTCCCCAAGCTGAGGGGGGAGGGGCGCTCTCCCCCTATAATTCTCCGGCAGCGTCCTCGGGATTCCGGACGCCGCCCCCCTCTCTCGGCGGGCGCTCTCCAGCAGAGGGAGGCGGGAAGCGGCGGATGCCAAGGTCCTCGGGCCGCGGCGCTGGTCGCCGGGACCCCCAGCCTCGGGCTCCCCGGCTCTCCCGCTGCTCCGCCCCCTCCTGCGCCTGCGCGGGCGCCGTTCGCTACGCCAACTGCGCAGGAGCTGGCCCCTGCTCTGCAGCCCCGCGCCGCGCCCGGCGTAGAATCATTCGAGAATTGGCGCGAGGTGCGCCGCCGGCGGGCTCCCCCGGCTACCAGAAGCAGCGGGCGTCCGAGAAGGGGAGAGAGGTCGCCCGGGGCGGAGGGACTCTGTCCCCCCGCCACCAGCTCTTGTGTGTCTGAAGAAAGGCCCACCGCGAGTTCCCACGCTTCTCTTCCCTCATCCCCAAATCGGGGTGACGCCGGCAACGACTTCCCCGTCACACAGCTTCTGAGAGAAACTTCCGCCCATAGCCAAGATGGCTTCCGAGCCCCGCCTCCCGCCCCCCAACCCCGGCACCCTTAACCTGCAGGGCCCCAAAGCTCCCCCACAGGCGGTCCGCCTCCACACCCCGCGCCCTGGGCCGGGCGGTTCCCGCTCACCTGGTCGGACGCCTGCGCGCCGCCTGCCAGACGCACAGCCCTGTGGAGCCTGCGGTCCGTCCTCACAGGGGCCCCTGTCCCTTCTCCCGTGTCTGGCCACTCATCTTGCTAGGGAGGAGGTGCCCTGTCTTATCTCGAGTGATCCCGAGATGGCGCGAGGCGGTGTCCCTTAGGCGGGACGCCCGAGGCTTCCACGCAGGAGAGAAGACGTTGGAGGAGGAGGAGAGAGCGGGACTTCCCGCCCGGGTCACCCAGTCCAGGCGGAACAGTAGCAGCCGTAACAATAATTGCATCCGACCGCTGAGCTTCAATTACGGCTTCACCGAATCCTTTCACCTACAGTCATCACCACTGTTTACAAAGTGTGTACTTGGCTCCTGGGGGCAGGTGTCTGGCCATCCCCACTTCACAGTGGGGGAAACCAGGGCCCCTGAGTGGCCTGAAGCGGGCTTCCAGATTCCACATGGGGACCCCGGAGACGCCTTCCCCTGCTCCCAAACACACCCAAGGCGTGAGTAAGTCAAGAGCTGGGTATCTCGGAGGTTGGGGAGGAGGAGGAAGAGGAGGAGGAAGGCAGTGGCCGGCCGAGGCAGGTCGGGCAGCGGAGGTGGGCCCGGGTGGAGGCGGCTCCGCCTCCAGGACCAACCCGGCTTTCATTTCGAGAGCTGATTGGACCGGGCCGGTGACAGTTCCCGTTGCCCGAGCAACTAAGGCAGGGCGCCCTGGCTGCTACGGGGAGGCCGGCGGGGACGGGGTCAGGGGCCTGGATCAGGCTTGGGGTGAGGCCTGTGTGCCTGTCCCCAACGGCGGCAGCGGCGGCTTGGGTCGGGCTGGGGCCTGGGTAAGAGCCTGGGGATACCCCCACAGCACCCCGACTCTCCCCAGGGGAGATTGAAAGTCCCTGGGCCTCCTTGCCAGGGCCAGGAGACCCAACAGGCCTGAAGAGGGTGGGGATGGGGTGCTAGGGTGGAAGAGGAGACCAGGGAGAACGTGTCACGGGTGGCCACCGTTTGCCCCTCCCCCCATGTCCTGATTCCCTCCTGTCTTGCTCCTACAGCCCAGAGCATGTTCCAGATCCCAGAGTTTGAGGCAAATGAGCAGGAAGACTCAAGCTTTGCGGAGAGGGAGCAGCCCCCAGGCTCCCAAAGGGATGCCAGCTGCCAGCAGGAGCGGCCCGCCAGCAGCCGCCACCATGGAGGTAAGTTCTGCCCCCGCCACCAACTGGCAGGGCGCCTGAATCCCTTCTGCCTGAGGGCAGCTTCCAGCACCCTGACCGCATGCAGAGTGGGCAGGTGCCAGACCTCTTGTGGGCCTCATTACCCTCTGCCGTAGGACAGACCCCTGGGTGATCCTCCATGGTAGGATTGTCAGGTGGACAAGCAGGTGTGGACAGGAAGCACTTTGGTTTCAGATGTGATGTACAGTAAATACTCAGAAAAAAAAAAAAGAGGGCAGTTGTTATGGTGATGGGATGGGGACAGCCAATCAGTGGGTTGGACAGTGAGGCAGAAACAGGAAGAGACTCGTCTAAGTTCACACTTGCCTGGAATTTCCTCTGGGCTGTTTGCTTTCTTGTCATCAGCTGGCATCGGCTTCCCAGCTCCCTTCCCCAGGTCCACAGGTGTGTGTCTTCCCTGCCTGTGTGGCTCACACGCCTGGTGAGGCTCTACCATCCTGGCTTAGGCAGGTGGCTCAAGGGGGCAGGCAGCTGGTGCTCACACACAGGCAGCAGGCCCGAGTGGGTGGGTGGATGGCCAAGGACCACGACTCAGGAGGTTCCCAGCACAGGCCTGGCACCTGGAGGAAGCACCCGGAGATTTACAAACAGTGGGCAACCCGGGTCACTCACTACTCCCTCCCTGTTTTCAGCTGCTGCCCTTCCCCTAGCTGTCTCTCTCCCTTTCTTTCACACTTTCTCTAACACCCAGATGGTGTACTTGCCAAGCAACTGCTCATAGAGACACCTGTTCTCTACCCCTACCTGGCTGGCGCTTCCCGGCTCCTGCCTTCTGCAGCCTTCATTGCCTCCCCAAGCCCCACCCTACCCCCCTCTGGCGCATCGTGGTCTCCATGGGCTGTCCATAAACAAATGTAAAATAAATTAACTCGGGGGTTTATTTGGAAAGTAGAATTCGGGATGCTGCTGCAGGCCTAGCAGTAAGAGAGGTGGGACAGACATCAAAGATGGTGATCCCCAGGAATGTGGCCTGAGCTGCCCTCAATAGAGATTTATGCGGAGGTCAGGGGAAGAACGGGAGCCAGGGTTTGGGCCAGGTCCAGCCACTGGGAGGCCTCCAGGTGGGATGTCCAGAGGGAGCTGGTGCCCGCACAGCCCTGTTGGTGTCCTGAGGCCAGCAATAGGATGGGCTGCAGAGCATGGAGAGTGAGCCCCTGCACCAATGGAGGGGGAGATGGGAAAATGCCTGCAGGAGGACCCCACCCACTGGCGGTGGGGAGGAAGCCACAAGGGTCTGTCCTCTGTCCATTCTCCTCTGGTGTCTCCTGGAAAAAAGACCCACAGGTGCCAAGGAGGAGGCCCTGCACCTCTGCCCCCTCAGGGTAGAAGGAAGGAGGCCCAGTTGGGTTCCCCATGGCTGCACCCTCTGTCAGCCAGGAGAGGTGGCTCTCGGTCCTCAGCTGCACACCTTTAAAATGGGAGCAAGCTGGCCCCACTACACAGGGCTTGTGGTTAACAGCAAAAGTGCTGGAAGCCGTGTGGGTGCAGAGGCAGGACCAGGTGCGTGTCTGCGGGTCACACAGTCACTCCAGTCACGGTGGTAGTCATTGCTGTGAGCACGCCTGGGTGCTCAGCTCCCCCCAGAGCTGCTGTTGGCTGGGGAGAGGGGGTTGAGGTTAGGACACCATATGTTCCTGTGGTAAGCAAAGCTGAGGTTAGAATCTGACTGCAAGGGCCTGCCCAGCATAATGGCTCAGTAGCTAAATCCTTGCCTTGCAAGTGCCAGGATCCCATATGAGTACCAGTTCATGTCCCAGCTACTTCATTTCCCATCTAGCTCCCTGCATGTGGCTTGAGAAAGCAATCAAGGATGGCCCAAAGCCTTGGGACTCCATCTGCATGGGAGACCTGGAAGAAACTCCTGGCTTCTGCCCTCAGATTGACTCAGTTCTGGCCATTGTGGCCACTTGGGGAGTGAACTAGCAGATGCATGATCTTTCTGTCTTTTCTTCTCTCTATAAATCTTATCTGCCTTTCCAATAAAATTTTAAATAAATTTTAAAGAGAAAAAAACTTAAAATAGAATCTGACTGCAAGGGCCTTGGAAGGCCACACTGAAGGATCTGGGTTTCTTCTTTTTTTTAAGATGTATTTCATTTTTATTTGAAAGTCAGAGTTACACAGAGAGAGGATGTTTCATCTGTTGGTTCACTCCCCAATGACTGCACTGGCTGGAGCCAAGCGTATCCAAAGCCAGGAGCTTCCAGGTCTCCCACGTGGTACAGGGTCCCATAGAACTGAACCCTATTCCTCTGCTTTCCCAGGCATAAGCAGAGAGCTGAATTGAGAGTACAGTAGCCGGGACTTGAACTGGTGGCCATATGGGACGCTGGCACCAAGGGAGGAGGCTTAGTCCACTCCTGCATGGCGCAGGCCCTGGGATCTAGGATTTTTTTTTTTTGTTAGATTTATTTATTTTATTGGAAAGGCAGATGTACAGAGAGGAGGAGAGACAAAGAAGATCTTCCGTCCGATGAGTCACTCCCCAAGTGACTGCAGCAGCCGGTGCTGCGCCAGTCTGAAGCCGGGAACCAGGAAACTTCTTTCTGGGTCTCCCGTGTGGGTGCAGGGTCCCAAGGCTTTGGGCCGTCCTCTCCTGCTTTCCCAGGCCACAAGCAGGGAGCTGGATGGGAAGTGGAGCTGCTGGGATAAGAACCAGCGCCCATATGGGATCCCGGGGCGTTCAAGGCGAGGACCTTAACCATTACGCTATCGCGCTGGACCCAGGATCTAGAATTTATTCTAATGAAGTTCAGCATTAGGGAGCCATTGAAGGTTTAAGTGAAAGGACAGACGTGGTTGGGCTTCAAGGCAGGGGGATGTGCCTTCCTTCCATGGCCATGGCTTCCATCCCTCTCTGCTTGTGTATAGCTCGTGAGCTGAGAGTGGTTTTTCCACATTTTTAATGGTTGGCCAAAAAAAATCTGAAGAAAGGTATTTTGTCACACATGAAAATGACATGCCATTCAAATTTCAGTGTCCCTGAGGTGTTTGTGGCATCCAGCAAGGTGCATTCATTTACATATTTCTGTGGGGCTTTCTGTAAAGCTGTGACCACACATCTGAACAACTCGTCACAGACACCAGGTGGTCCACAAAAGCAAAAACAGGACCAGCACACATGGCGGTGGTCGCATTGTTGCTTGGGACAACGTGTCCTACCCCAGGGCCCCTGCTTGGAGCCCCAGCTGCCCCACCCTGCATCCAGCCTCCTGCTCACATGCCCATGGGGAAGCAGAGGGTGATCGCTGGGGTACCCCTTGCTGGGTTCCTCCCTCTGCTTCCGCTCCAGCTGTCTGCTGCTGTGCACCCAGTGACATTTCCAGGTCTTGGGTGCCTGCTACCATGGGAGGCCTGGCTGGTGCGCTGGGCTCCTGGTTTCTGTCAGGCCCGGTCCTGGATGTTGTAGGCATTTAGGGAATAAACCAACTGATGGAAGAGATCTCCCTTCATGTCTCTGCCTTGCAAATAAAATGAAAATGAATATTTTAAAAAAAGAAATAAAAACTGAGGACCTGGCATGGTGGTTCTATTGACTAATCCAACCCCTTGCAAGTGCCGGGATCCTATGTGGGCACCAGTTCGTGTCCCTGGTGATCCAGTCCCATTCACCTCCCAGCTTATGGCGTCAGAAGGCAGAGGAGGATGGCCCAAGTCCTTGGGACCTTGCACTACATAAGAGACCCTGCAAAAGCTCTTGGCTCCTGGCTTTGGCTTGGGCCAGCTCTGGCAATTGTGGGCACCTGGGGGGTGACAAGCAGATTGAAGGTCTCTCTCTCTCTCTGTTCTTTATAATTCTGCCTTTCCAAGAACATTTTAAAATAAAACTTAGAAATTTCCAGTAATCCCCCCAATCCCAAGGGTGTTGCTCTGTGGGTGCCTTGATCCGGGGTTAGCATCAAACTCCGTGTGATACTCTGTCCTGCATAAGCTTGTCTGTGTTAAAGTTTAATTTTAGGACCGATGCTGTGGTGTAGCATACTAAGTCTCAGAATGCGTCACTGGCATTACATATGGATCCCACTTTGCATCCCCACTGCTCCACTCCTGAGCCAATTCCCTGCTAACAGTTGGGAAAGCACTGGAGAATGGCCCAAGTGCCTGGGCCCCTGCACTCACATGGAAGACTCGAGAAGCTGCTGGCTTGGCATGGCCCTAGCCATTTGGGGAGTGATTCTGTAACTCTGCCATTCCAGTGCAAATAACTAAGTAAATCTCTTTTAAAAAGTTTAATTATAAATGAGGCATAGTAGGAGATTGATGGGCCCAGCACACTGACTCAGTGGCTAAATCTTCCCCTTGCATGTGCCACTTCCCATCTAGCTCCCTGCTTGTGTCCTAGGAAAGCAGCAGAGGGTGGCCCAAAGTCTTGGGACCCTGTACCCATGTGGGAGACCTGGAAGAGCTTCCTGGCTCCTGGCTTCGGATTGGTGCAGCACCGGTCATTTGAGGTCACTTGGGGAGTGAATCATCGGATTGAAGATCTTCCTCTCAATCTCTCCTCTTCTCTGTATATCTGGCTTTGCAATAAAAATAATAAATAAGTCTTTAAAAAAAGACTTAAAAATTGTTTCTGAACCTTTCTTATTTAAAAAGATTAAAAATAAATAAATCTTTTTTTAAAAAAAGGGCCTGATGCAATGGCCTAGCACCTAAAGTCCTCACCTTGAATGCGCTGGGATCCCATATGGGCCCTGATTCTAATCCCGGCTGCTCCACTTCCCGTCCAGCTCCCTGCTTGTGACCTGGGTGATAGTGGGCTACACATCCAAGGGAGACCCCTAACCCAGCCCAGCCTATAAAAGCTTGGCCAATGCAAAGCACCCGGGACTTCACTGGGTTATTGGTATTATTATTATTTTAAACATTGTTATTATTTAAAATAATAATTATTATTATTCCTACTGCCCAGCACAATAGCCTAGTGGCTAGATCCTTACCTTGCATGCGCCAGCATCCCATATGGATGCCGGTTCGAGTCCTGGCTGCTCCACTTCCCATCCAGCTCCAGAGGATGGCCCCAAGCCTTGGGACCCTTCACCTGTGTGGAAGATCCGGAGGAACCTCCTGGCTTTGAGCTCAGCTTCAGTCATTGCAACCACTTGGGGAGTGAATAAATGGACAGATCTTTCTCTCTGTCTCTCCTCCTCTGTATATCTGACTTTCCAATAAAAAGAAATATAGCTTTGTTAAAAAAAAAAAAAAGAAAAAGAAAAAGAAAAGAAAAGAAAGAAACAGCCAGGAGCCAGAAGCTTCATCTAGGTCTTCCAGGTAGGTGGCAGCAGCCCCAGTACCTGGGCCGTCCTCTGCTGCCTGCCTGGGTGCATTATCATGGAGCCAGACCAGAAGCAGAGTAGCTGGGATTCAGACCGGCACTCTGGGGTAAGATGTGGCATTGCAGGCAGCAGCTTAACGCACTGTGCCACAGTACCAGCATCTCAACTGCTAGTCCAAACGCCACCCACCCCTCCCTCCCGGCAACCGCTGTTTGAATTCAGTTTGTAAGGCCACTCCTAGACCAGGAGTAGGGTGGAGGAATTTGATTCCCATCCTGTTCCCCGGAAGTACAGCCTGAAAGACAAAGCTGGGGCCTGAGCACCCTGGTCCTGCCCACTCATTGGTAGGCAGCTACTCTGGGAGAGGAGGCACCACCTGTGGCCCGCCCACCCCACCCCTCCCTCCTGGAGCTGACAGCTCCCAAGGGCTTTTGTTGTTGTTGCTATTAATCAGATGTATTTTATTTATTTTTTAAGTGTATAAATTTTATTTTTGATAATTTTTACATATTTCGCTAGGGTGTGAAAGGTTAAGGGCTAGAGAAAAGTAGGTGAGACCATTGTTTCCACATTCTCTTTTCTCCTTCCAGTATCTGGGGAGAGAGGAGAGATAAGGGGAGAAGCCACACTCAGCCTCCCACCCATCCCAGGTCCCCGATGTGGGGCATGCTCCAAGGGCTCAGCTCAAGTGGTTTTGATAATTCAACAGTTCTGAATTGCTGCCAATCTTGCAACTCCAGTTGCAATGAAATCTCCAGACCCCACTGGCCGACATAGTCCACCTTAAAGTCTTTGCCCACGTATTCACTGCCAGCTCTTTGCTGGGGTAGTTGAACAATTTGTTCTATCCTCCATCTTTTGTTGTGGTACCAGGTGCCCTCTGCAGGCTCCAGTGTACTGCCATATCCTCCATGTGCAGCTAGATACGCTGTCCACTGCTCATCTAAGCCACCGAGGAGGCCCAGCTCTGACACATGCACTGCTCAGTCAGACCATGGAACCTGCAATTCTCTTCATGGTTGGGGTTCTGAGTAAAGCGATTCAGTTGGGGGGATTCCCAGAGAAACTTCATCTGAGGTGATCCCAGACCTGACCCTTGTGTGTGCATGCCAATACAGGGCCCAGCACAGTCCGTCACCCAAATGAGCCTACGCACACACTGTTAATTCCAATTGCTGGATCAGCTGTCTCCAGCCCTGTCTTCTATGCAAACCAATGGGTGTTGCAGCCCAGCCCGATCCTGCCCACTGCACACTCAGCCCCCGTGCAAACCAGTGGGAGCTGAAGCTTAGCCTGAGCAACCAACAATAACCCCTACCAGGCCCGCCTCCTGCCCTGGTTAAACGTGCTTGCCAGTATGTAGAGCAGACTGGTCCAGTCTGCCCCACATCCTATTCAGCTCTCATACATGTCAATGGGCATTGAAGCCTAGTTCAACCCAACCAGTCCCACTATCCAGCCCACACGTGTGCTGGCAAGTGCTACTCTCTGTCTAGCCATGCCTGTCCCAGTCCTGGTTCTCATGCCCACCAATGGGACTGGCAACCCAAGAGGGAGGTGCCCACTGTTTCCCTACTGGGCCCACTCCCACTCCTGGATCTTGCACTCTTCAAGTGGTACTGCAGTCTGGGGCCTTAACGCCCTGGCCCTGCCCACTCACTAGTGGGCAACCACTCTCTGGGAGGGGAAGAGCCACCTGTGCCCTG
Organism: Ochotona princeps; assembly: GCF_030435755.1. NCBI lineage: Eukaryota > Metazoa > Chordata > Mammalia > Lagomorpha > Ochotonidae > Ochotona > Ochotona princeps. Next base: position 5,846,147 of record NC_080835.1, read on the forward strand.
CCTATCCTTCCCTCCTGCAGCTGACAGCTCCCAAGGGCTTTGTTTTTGTTTTTTGAAATATTTATTTTATTTGGGTCCGGCGTGATAGTGTAGTGGCTAAAGTCCTCGCCTTGCATGCGCCAAGATCCCATATGGGCACCAGTTCTAATCCCAGTGGCCCTGTTTCCCATCTGGCTCCCTGCTTGTGACCTGGGAAAGCAGCAGAGGATGTCCCAAAGCCTTGGGACCCTGCACCCGCATGGGAGACCCTGAAGAGCTCCTGGCTCCTGGCTTCGGATTGGCGCAGCTCCAGCCGTTGCAACGGCTTGGGGAGTGAATCATTGGACAGAAAATCTTCCTCTCTATCTCTCTTCCTCTGTATATCTGAGTTTCCAATAAAAAATAAATCTTTAAAAAAGATTAATTTTATTTAAAAAGCAGCATTACAGAGAGAAGAGACACCAGAGAGAAATCTACTGGTTCACTCCCCAGGTGGTCATAATGGCCAAAGCTGGGCCAGTCTGAAGCCAGGAGCCAGGAACTTCCTCCAGGTCTCCCATGTGGGTGCGGGGTCCCCAGCACCTGAGCCACCTTCCATTGCAGATTTTCCAGGCACATTGACAGGGAGCTGGACAGGAAGTGACACAGCCCAGACTTGAACTGGTGCCCATAAGGGAAGCTTAGCCACAGCGCCAGTCCCAGAACATTAGAGGTTTTTTTTTTCAATGTATCCATTTTTCATCCTATTTGAAAGTTAGAGCTCTTTCTTTCACGCACTTTTTTTTTTTTAAAGGTTTTATTATTATTGGAAAGCCGGATATACAGAGAGGAGGAGAGACAGAGAGGAAGATCTTCCATCCGATGTTTCACTCCCCAAGTGAGCCGCAACGGGCCGGTGCACGCCGATCCGAAGCCGGGAACCTGGAACCTCTTCCAGGTCTCCCACGCGGGTGCAGTGTCCCAAAGCCTTGGGCCGTGAACCTCTTCCAGGTCTCCCACGCGGGTGCAGGGTCCCAAAGCCTTGGGCCGTGAACCTCTTCCAGGTCTCCCACGCGGGTGCAGTGTCCCAAAGCCTTGGGCCGTGAACCTCTTCCAGGTCTCCCACGCGGGTGCAGGGTCCCAAAGCCTTGGGCCGTGAACCTCTTCCAGGTCTCCCACGCAGGTGCAGGGTCCCAATGCATTGGGCCGTCCTCTCCTGCTTTCCCAGGCCACAAGCAGGGAGCTGGATGGGAAGTGGAGCTGCTGGGATTAGAACCGGTGCCCATATGGGATCCCGGAGCATTCAAGGCGAGGGCTTTAACCACTAGGTCATGCCACCAGGCCCAGAAAGCAAGTTCTTCTACCCACTGGGTCACTGCCCAGTGCCTACAGCAGCCAAGGCTGGGCCGGACTGAAGCCAGAAAACCTAGAACTTCACCTGGGTTTCCCACGCGGGTGGCAGGGACCCCAGGACTTGAGCTCCCAGGGTGGTAGTCAGCAGGAAGCTGAATGGAAGCCCCCGGAGGTGACTTAACCACTGCTGGCAACACCTGCTGGGTTTCCACTTGGCCTCACTGGGCAGGCCTCGGCTCAGCAGGTGCCTTCCTAGCCCCGGTTTTCCCATCAGTAACTGGGTAGGGGGGCATGGACCAGGGTGAACATGGCCCACAGCCTCTGAGCGTCATCCTGCTCCGTGGGTGAGTTCCCCAGGCTCAGTGCTTGGCCATTTCTGTCATGAGCCGCGTGGTTGAGATTCTGAAGGCCCCACGGCTGAGCTGCAGGGCTGTAACTTGCAGGCACTGTGTTGTTTACCTCCTTGGCCAAACCCGCCCTGCCTTCCTCAGACACACCTGCCCGCAGGTGCTGAGTCAGCTGCCCCGCCTGCTGCCCTGCTCTGTCCCTGCCGAGTGTCTGTTACTGTTTGTTTTCTCTGCTTTTCGGAAATAGTTCTGTGTGTTTTCACGTCTGGGTGTAGAGGGATGCCAAGTGCAGGGGGGTGAGGGCGGGCATCTCACACAGATTTCGTGGCTTCATTTGCTGCGACCTTTGCACGTGCCCGCTTAGCGCTCAGGAGCGGCCTGGAGCTCAGGAGCGCATGCACCTGGAGGCCCGGAGGGTGAGCGGGAGAGAACGAGGAAATGCCCCAGCCAGGTGGGCCAGCAGCTCGCAGCCCCCGCCCCAGTTGGGGCCACGCAGACGCCCAAGGACGCCCTGCAGGGCGGGGTCAGTGCACGGGCTGCCCTGTGAGCCCGCCGTGGACTGGGGTACTCCTGGACGGCGGGGGCAGAGCCTTCTCAGGGTCTTGCACGAATAACTGCCACCTCTGTTTATTTTTTTTTTTAATTGTACCTGAAGAAGAGAGACAGGGAGGGAAAGATTTGCATCACTTGAGTCACTCCCCAAGTGGCAGCAACAGCCACAGCTGGGCCAGGACAAAGCCAGGAGCCTCCTCCGGGTCTCCCAGGCGGGTGCAGGGTCCCCAGGCCTTGGGCCGACCTCGACTGCTTCCCCAGGGCACAGGCAGCGAGCTGGACGGGAAGCGGGGCTCCCGGGACACGAACCGGCGCCCTCACCGCTGGCTTCTGCCCTGTCGCGCAGTGGAAAGCCACTGCCCACCCTGCACGGGCGCCGAGAGGGACGCGTGAGCCCGGGGGCGCCCCTGGCCGCTCGCTGCCCGGGCCTGGCCACGAACGGACACCCCCACGGAGCCCCTCTCCGCAGGCGCCGCAGCCGCCGAGACCCGCAGTCGCCACAGCTCGTTCCCCGCGCAGGCGGACGAGGACGACAGCGCCGAGGAGGAGCCCAGCCCGTTCCGGGGCCGCTCGCGCTCGGCGCCCCCCAACCTGTGGGCCGCGCAGCGCTACGGCCGCGAGCTGCGGCGCATGAGCGACGAGTTCGACGGCTCCGTGCAGGTGAGCGGCGCGCGCCCGCCCGGAGCGACCCGCGGCTCCGGTCCCTTCCGGCGGCTCCCCGCCCCGGAGCACGCCGGGAGCTGTAGTCCGCGCCAGCGCCCCGGTCCCCGAGGCGCAAGGCATCTTGGGAGCTCTTAATAGTGGGATTCCGGAAGTGAGAGGGCCCCGACAGCAGACGCCAGGGAAAAGCAACTCGCTGATCTCTTCTCCCTCTCCGCCCCGAAGGGACTTCCTCGCCCGAAGAGCGCGGGCACGGCCATGCAGATGCGGGAAAGCTCCAGTTGGACGCGCGTCATCCAATCCTGGTGGGATCGGAATCGGGGCAAAGGGAGTTCCGCCCCTTCGCAGTGACCTTCGCCCCCGCCCCCGGGGCTGGTGGCGGCCATGTTGCGTGTGGGCGGAAGTCTGGTGTCGCTTTGCCTGGCCGCGGAACGAGGCTGTGTCCGGTCCCTTCCGTGAGGAGGCGGGCCGACCCCAGGCCCCGATTCCCTTCCGGGGCAGGCGAGAGCTGCACGAAGTTCGGCGCTTTGGGAAGTTTTTAAGTTTTTCCGCCCGAAGCCTCCGGAAGTGGCGCCCGGGATCAGCCGGGGTCAACGGTGACTTCTCCAGGACGCTGTGCCCTTCCGGGTGGCCGCGGCCGGCGCCCATGACCACAGGTGCTAATAAAGTCAGCGTCTGGGCCGCCCGGATTCCAGTGTCCGTCATTGGGGGTCCCGAGGCCCAGGGCGGTTCCCGTGCGGGACGTGCTGGGGCCAGGGCAGCCACCAGCCGGATCTGTGATGGCCAGCGGGGCGGTCACGGTGCCCGGGTGGGCCGTCCTGGCCAGCGGGACCGCAGCCACATTTCGGGAAGGGTTTCCTGGCGCCTCCCTCCAGGACGGGGGTCCGCAGAAGAGAGGGTTGACCCTGTGTTTCTCCCCCCCGCCAGGGCCGAGGGGAGCGCCCAGGCGGCCTGGCAGAGCAGTGAGGGATGCCTGGACATAGGACGGAGACCCGGGATGACCCCTGCCCGAGTCCCTGGCCTCCGCACTGCACGTTTGGAGGGTGGGGGCAGCAGGGAGGCACAATGAAGCACAACAAACACTGGATCGGGGAGATAAGGCCTTGCGGGGAGGAGGAAGCCGGGAGGGCCTTGAGGAGCTGCCAGCACTCCCACCTCCGCCATAGGTCCTCTTGACTGAGCTGCTGCCGCCCAGGCTTGTGCCCAGGCTTGTGCCTCGGCGGCTCATCTGTAAGACAGACACAAGGTCTCCCTAACGGGGTGAGGGGGGCTGCCAGGCCAGCCCCGCAATCCAGCTACTGGCCCAGTGCAAATGCCGGGCGCTTGCTGGAATCCCATTGGGCAACAGAAAAGGGGGGCAGGCGCAAGGCCCCCAGAATAGACAGCCCTGAATCAGGGGACGAGGACTTGACCTCAACCCAGCCAATGCCCACAGCCCACAGGGGGCTCCACAGCAGGTGGCCAAGGCTGATTTAAGGCCCCTCATACCCCAAACCATGCTGCACACAGGGTCCCTGAAATCCACCTTTATTTGTGTAAAAACGACCCCCCCTGGGTTTGGAAGGATAGGGAAAGCGTGGGAGCCCCCGACTTCCTGGAGCTGCAGGAAGTGAGATGCTACCGGGACGGGGTGCAGAGTCTCCCCACCTCAGGAGGGGGTACCAGATCCTTCCTAGAGCTGAGGTCAGGAAGGGGGAGCTGGCGCTAATGAAGGAAGGGAATTAGTGTGGGAGCCTTGCCCAGGGGTTTAAAAAAATAAAAATTTCTAAAGATAAAAAGGTTTTCTTAAAAAAAAAAAAAAAGCATTAGTGTCTTGGCCTGCAGCCCCCCCATGCCCAGCCTGGCCCCTGAGCCACCTCTCAGCCAGCTCAAAGCTGCGTGTTCTCCTCCTGGCTCTCCAGGTCGGGGTCAGCCACGGGGTCACTCCTCCCCAGTGCATGCCCGTTGCTGGCGCAGGCCACCAGGGGCCCGTCCCCCAGCCCCTCCGGCACGGTGCCCAGCAGGCTGCGGCGGGCCTCCAGGGGCAGCCTGGCCCGCTGTTCCTGACACTCGCGGGCCAACTGGGCCAGCAGCTGTAGGAGGAGGACAGCAGGACAGGCGTCATGGGAGGCCAGGGCAAAATGGGAGGCTATGGTGCCCGCCCGCCCGCCACCCCAGGCTTCACCTTGGGCTCCTCTTCCGCCAGTTGTTGCAGGACCTGCTGCTGGCCAGCCACCAGGCGCTCCTGCCGCTGCTTCTGGGCCTCCTCCAGCTGTGGGGGGACGGGGAGGACAAGGCCCTAGTGGGGCTCGGCCCAGTGGACAGAGGCCAGGATCCAAGGCCCTGCTCTGCACCTCAGCCCAGCTCCCTGCTCGCGCACACCCTGGTGGACAGGCAGTAGTTGCGACAAGGGCCCTGTCCCCTAAAAGACCTCTTCCTCACAGTCTGTTCCTCTGTCTTTGATCACATAAATGACAACTTAAAAATCCAACAGATCGACAGGCCATGGGGAAGGGGTCCCCAGGATGGAGGGGTGCCCACTCACCCGCCGGATGGAGTTGACTGACTCGGTGATGTGCCGCCGGTTAATCTCCGTCAGTTCCCTGTGCGGGAGTCGGCAGAGCAGTGGGCTCAGGGCCCGGCCCCCACCCCTCGGGTTAGCCCTCCAGACCCTGCACCCTTACGCCTCTTTCTTATGCTTCTCCCGAGTCTTGGCCTCCGAGATGCTGTTGTGACGCTTCCTGTCCAGGATCTTCTGTAGCTCTTTCTTCTCCCTGGGGGCGCCGGCAGCAGACTGGAGGGGTCAGCGGCGGCACATGCATGGTGCCAGGCCTGGGCCTCCTCCCGCGCTGCCCGTGTGCACCCACACCAGCACACCCACCTCTCATTCACCTCCTTCAGTCTCTTGAACTGCGTCGTGTGTGCATCCAGCACGGTCTCCCGCAGCCGCTGCTGCGCCTGTGCACACAGGCCGCAAGGCATGAGCCGGGCGGCAGGGCTGCGCAGCTGGGCATGAGCCGCCGGCAGGCCGCCTGGGTGCCACCTGCTCACCTGTCTCAGGTGCTCTAGCCTCAGCTCGCCCTCTGCGTCCACCTGGGCCTCCCGCAGCTCCAGCAGACACTGCACCTGCTGGTTCTGGAAGTCCTGCCAACGCTTCACCTCCACCTCCTGCTGCTTCCGGTCCTCCCCCACAGCAGCCCCACCTCTGTGTTGGAGAGCGGGGAGAGCATAGGGCCTGTCACCACACAGGGGCTGGCAGCAGAGTCCAAGAGGCCACTCCGTGGGGAGACCGGCTGGTCCCTGGTATTGGGGGGGATCTGGGTCCCAGGAACAGTAGCCCCACCGCCACCCGATTCCACGTGGCCTGACCTGGAGCCCCTCATGTGCACGCCCCCTGCCACAGGCACGCAGGGTGCACAGCCTCCGTGGGACACTCACAGGACACCCGCCCGGGCCTGGGCCAGGCTGTGAAGCAGGCGACGGGTGAGGGCGTCTGCCTTGCGCTGCTGCTTCTTGACCAGCTCCCGCATCTCCCGCTCCTGCCGGCCCCGAAGCTTGGCCAGGGCCTTGTGGGCTCTGAGCTCCTCCAGCGGCGTGGGGGTCACTTCTGCAGGCCAGAGTGGAGGCGGAACAGGTGGGCGGGCCGGGGAGCCCCGCCCTCTGGGAAGCCCCACCCCGGCCCTGGCCCCGCCCCTACCTGAGAGGATGCTGGCGATGAGGTCATCCCGCTGGCCTGGGGGGGACAGAGGCGCTGAGAGGCCGCTGGGGCGCCCCACCCCCTGTAGCCCACCCTCTGAGCTGTGACTGTGCCCCTACCTGGGCTGCTGAGGGACGTGCTGGTCGGGGAGGTGATGGGGCCCACGGGCCGCCGTGGGGAGCTGTCCAGGGAGCTAGGCGTCGGGTTTGGGGTCAACTGGCACCCAGGCGGCTGACATGGGGCTTCCTGGCTGGTGTCGGGGCCCGCCTGAGGTGAGACAGCAGGCTGCTGCTTCCAGAAACGGGTCCCCTGCAGGCCTTCCTGCCCACCACCTTGCTGCTGGGGCTCCCCCACTCAGCAGCACCTGGGGCTGCAGAGTCAGAACTAAGAGGCATTAAGCCAGCTGCCACATACCCCTCCCTACCCCCGGGGTGTGGGGCAGACATGGGGGTGCATAGGGCTCAGGACTCCCGGATCCTTCTGGAAAAGCCTCCAGCCGCCACCCCCCTTCCCACGTTCCTCCATCCGCACCCAGCCACTTAGCTACTGATTTAATCAGCGGAGGAAGTGACCACATGGTGGACCCAACCTCTCCCGCTGACAGCTCCACTCGGCCCTAATGGCAGCTGCCTGGCCCGCAGCCACAGGCCCCGTGGGGACCGGGAAAGCTCGCTCTCGCCACCCCCTCCTATGAGTGCCCAGCCGCAAGCCCTGTGCTCCAAGGCAAGACCCCTGAGAACAAATGGGTGTCCCCCACCCCATGACCCTGACCTCACCCCCAACAGAAGGCCCAGTGGGTTGTGGTCAGCAGTGCCCAGGGTCAGGCAGGCCAGACCTCGCCCACCCCAGCACCAGAGGCTCACCTCGCTTTCCCCGATGAGGGCGGCCAGCTGTTTGGCCCGCTGGTCCATCAGGCTCACGTGCTTTATGGGGTTGATGAGGGCTTCTGCATAGTCTGGGAGGCCAGGGCGGAAGGCACGGGGTCAGGGCTGCAAGCCCAGGGCCACACCTCCCCTGTGGCAGGCTGCCCTGGCTTAGGTCCCTTGGGCTCTCCCTGAACTGGGGTACACAGTGCCCCCACCCCGACCCCGCCACAGCACACCCTGGTGGTCATCTGGGATGTAGTCCGAAGCCTCGGTATAGATGAGCAGGGCTGGCAGGCACAGCGGCTGGTTGGCCTCATTCCGCAGGCAGACGTAGTGGTACCCTGGGGGGACACAGACATGTCAGCTGAGCCCTTGCTGGATCTCTGCACACACCACACCCTTCACCATGTGCTGTCAAGGGCCCTGTCCCCCATGGCCTCACCCGAGCGGATGGCAGAGACAGGCAGGATCCGGTGTCCCACGAACTTGCCACCCTCCTCAAAGGCCGCAATGCGTAGTGAAGCCAGCGTGGGCAGCACCACCTGCGGGCCCAGACAGGTGCTGAACCCAGGCCGCCCCACACTCCACCTAGGTCACCACTGTCCTGGAGCTGACAGCTGATCATGTCTTCACAGCCTGACCCAGCGGCTGGCCAGTGGGACCCTGAGCCCAGGGGACAGCACACCCACGGACCCGCTCAGAACTCTGAGTCCATCCCCAAGGCTGGCCTGCAGAGGCCCTGACCACACAGAGTGCAGGGAGGCTGGGGACAGCCACACGAGTTCCAGGCCACCACCTCAGGCAGGCCCTCGTGGTCTGCGGGCCCCTCCCCTTCGCCCTCAAAGAGGGCAGAGGGCCCAAGATGAGCCCGGCTCTCCCCACAGCCCCCACCCTCCCCCCAGCTCACCTTGGGGAAGTCAAAAGGCTCCTCGTCCCACACGGGGTTGAATGAATTCCCCTGCGAGGTCTTCGTGCGGTACTTGCGCCGGGTGTCCACAGGGAGACCAAACATGTCCACCTCCACATAGATGCCCACCTTGCGGTCAGACAGGAACTGTCCTGAGATCACCTGGGGGCGGGGCCAAGGAGGGTGAGGTGGGCGCTGAGAGTACCCCCCCGCCAGGTCTACCCCCACCTGAACCCTGCCAGGCCCCACCTTGACCCGCAGGGCATTGGCCACAATTCCATCCACGATGACCTCGGTGAAGGGGTCGAAGGACTTGTCTGGCCGCCGCATGAACTCTGGCTTAAGCAGGTACCCGCTGCGCCCATTGTACTCAAATACGCCCGCGTTGAGCTGCATCGCCACATCTGGGGGTCACCCCAGGGAGGGCAAGGGTCACACATAGGCCACCCGGAGGTCAGGTGGCATTAGGGTCTAGACGTGGGCAAGTGATGGGTCGCTGGGGTAGGCCAAGGTCAATCAGGGTGAAGGTTTGTATACACGTCTGATCTGGGAAGCTGGCATTAGACAAGGTCAGGGGTCAAGGCTGGGGCCGGGACTCACCCAGCGTCTGGAAGTTGAGCGCAACAAGCTGGCAACCCACGTTCCAGAAAAGCTGAGGCATGTAGTTGGAGGAGTCCACACGTGTGCCCTTGGGGTAGATGCGGCTCAGCTGCTGTTTGTTGTATCTGAGGTTGGAGGTCAGGGGCCACACGGCTGCTAGCGGCCATCCCTCACACCCCGCCTCCTGCCCACAGGAGCACCCCTTCTTGGCTTCTGTTCCCTCCTTGCCAGGGCCCCTGAGCCGTCCCTGCGCCCACTCCTAAACTCCAGGCTAGGCCCCTGTGTGGGTGGCAGGATACTCCACAAACTCCAGGGGGCTCTTGGTCAGCTGCTCCATGGCCTTGGTTTCCACGAATGATGACATCTCAAAGCACTTGTTCCTCTCTGCCGTGTGAGGGTGGCGGGGGCACAGCAGCGTCCATCAGGCCTGGCAGGGCCTGATGCCGCCGACCCCCGCCCCCACCCCCATTTCCTACCCCTCCGCCAACTCACTCCGAGCAGCCTCGAAGGACTTGAATTTGACAGGCTCGATGTAGTTGACCAGTGTGGACATCTCCTCTGTGGCATTGACTTCGCTGCTGGCCGTGCCCTGCAACCCCCACAGCCCAGTCAGTGGTGCCAAGCAGGGGGCCCCTGCACCTGCTCACTGAGTGGCTCTGCACAGTAGCTTCTGGCCAGGGGCTGACAGCCCCAATTCTGCCGGCCCTCCAGACCCGCCTGAGCTCCCACACCTCTGTTCTACAGCTTCAGTCACTTCTGTGTACTATGTATGTGAGCCCCAAGTTTCTATTTGCAGGTGTTCCTTCCTGTCACCACCCCGCCCTGCTGCTAGCTGACCTCCTCTGCTACCCCTTCCTTCCCTGCTCCCCAGCACCCCAGGAGCACCAGGGCTGGCCCCAGGAGTTGCAGCCACCTCTTGGGAAACCAGCGCATGCACCTCCCACGTCACCCTGCCTGGACACCAGACCTCATCAGTGGTTGGCTTCTTGGGGTCCGTCTGCTCCTCCTCCTCTTCCTCTTCCTCCTCCTCCTCACGGTCTGCCTCGGGGCCCCGTTGCAGGCCTTCCTCGCCCAGGGACTTGCGAGGCTCCAGGCCGGGTTTCTCCAGCCCCACGTCCTCCCCATTGCTCAGGCCGGGGCAGCTGTCAGAGCTGGGAGACCCTGCAGACACCAGGGCCGCGGGGGCCAGGGGTCAGCACGTGCACCACTCATGTTTGTGGCCCATGTCTGGGGAGTGGCAGTGACCGGGCAGGGACCTCACGTGGTATGTTTAGGACAAAGAAGAGAGAAGTCAGGGCTCCATGGTGGTGAACGGGGGGTGTGTGTGTGTTAGTCATAGGTCAAAAATCAAGGTCTGAATCACATACAGCCCGGAGGCAGGCAAGGTGACCCACAGGGGTGAGAAGTCATGAGCGAGGGTACAGCATGGCTTGAGGGGTCAGCAGTCAGGGGTCCATCCTGATACAGTGAGGGGGCTTACAGCGCAGGGGTCAGACACAAGAGGGACTTCCTATAGAGAGCAGGCAAAGGTCGGCTGAGATGACACCTAACAGGGTGAGTGACAGTCCAGGAGGTCTGACAGGGGTTGGGGTCAGAAGGGCACGTCCAAGTCTGTGGATGAGGTTCGCTGAGGTCAAAGGTCAGAATGCATAGGTTGGGGGCGGGGGGGGCCTGGTGGGCAGGTGGTGGGTGGAGCCAAATTACACTGGGGGTGTAGCCTAGCCAGGCAAGAGAGCCCAGGGGAGGGTGAGACCGGGTAAGGGTCTCGGACCGGGAGAGGCTAGTGGGGAATCCGAGGTCCAGGACCCGGCCAGGCCTACCGAGCTGTGGCGAGGAGGGCTCGGTGGCCAAGGAGCTCTCGCTCAGGGCCGAGTTGCTCTGCTCCAGCGGCCGCTTGCGCACGGAGCTGTCAGGGACACCCGTGGCTGGCCGGTGCCGCTTCTTGTTCTTCACCAGGATGCGACCCCTCAGGTCATGGGGGCTGGGCAGGGGCACTCCAGGGGCCAGCTGTGGTGGGGGGCACAGACGAGTCAGAGCCTGGCCTCCCGCACAGCCCCCACCCGCCTACCCCGGCCCCACCCCCTATACCGGGTACTTGTCCAGAGGGTCAATGAGCAAGGCATCCCCAAAGATGGAGCGGCAGTATTCAGCCATCTTGGCCTGCTGTTTTGCCCTGTGGGGTCAAGGTCACAGGTCAGAGGAAGGCGAGGGTCAAGGGACAGAGAACAGAGGTCCTTGGGGGGCATGGCACCCAGGCCGGATGTCACTAGCTGGCTCTGGGCTCAGGGTTCCCCTCCACTCACGAGTCCACGTGGTTCTCGAAGGAGAGGATTACTGGGTAGGGCGAGGTCTTGAAGGCCGACTCGGCGATGGCCTCGAGCACCTCACGCAGCGGCACCTCTGTGGTCATGGTGAAGCCGTGGGTGATGAACGGTTCCTCCTCAGGTGGCCGCCCCTTCCACACGTCGAGCTCCACGCAGCGGCAGCCCCACAGCAGGGCCTGGCGGTACATCTCCACCGACGACGTCCCGGCCAGCTGCCCCGCTGGGGGCAGGTGGAGTTACCTCAGCTGCCCACTCCCACATTGAACCAGGCCCTGCTTGGCAGTCCCTGGTCCAGACTCACTTCCAAATGCAGCCAGTGCCAACTCCCCAAGCCCCCTGCCCATGGCACCCACCAAGGAGGACAAAGGGCACCCACTGACCAAGCCTGTGGCCTGGCTGGCTGGCTGGCTGCAGCTCCAGGGCCCCGCCCCTTATCAGTGCCCACCACCCAGCTCAGCAGTCTGAGCCCAAAAGATCATGTGATACCTGCCCTAAGGCCCCTCACCTTCTTCTCCTACCTGGGGAGCCTGGAGCCTTTCTCCCACCATGCACCTGCCCATCCCAGCTCACTTCCCCAGGCAGCCAGGCCCTTCTCCAGGGAAGCTTCCTCCCTGCTGGGTGGCTTCCTCTTCCCCAGCCCTGCCCACAGTTAAGGGCTCAGGGCTCACCTGTGAGATAGGTGTTGTGGGAGGAGTTGATGAAATAGGAGCTCAGGGGCTGAGTCATGTCTGCGCTCAGATCCAGGGCTTCCAAGGGCAGGATGCCATTCTCGTCGCCTCCCAGGTAGCGGCTAAAGCCCTCCATGGACATCTGATCTGGAATGGGGCGGAGGGTCAGCTGGGCCTTGTCTTTCGCTGGCTGGCAGGACAGGCGCCCTCCCAGCGCTCACCTCGCTCCAGGAACTGCTGGTTGGGCTCATACTTCTCAATGAGCAGGCGGGCCTGGGAGGGCCGCAGGGGCGGGTACAGCACCTCGTTGAGCCGCGGGTCCCGCTGCTTCTGGTTAATGAAGTCCATGAGCTGCTCCAGCGTCAGGTATGGCTTGCCCTTGGCGCCTCTGACAGGGTAAGGAAGGGCATAGGTAGCCAGGTCAAGCTGGAGCATCGCTTGCTTTCTCCCATGACACGCCCTCACCCTGAGAGACATCAGTTCCAGTACCCACTTCTGTGGGACCCAGGGCTACTGGTCACCCCTCCCTGGGCCATCTGCTTTCCTGATACCAGCAGCGGCTGGGGCAGGATGGAGGCCCCTGAACCCTTGGCCCTCCCACGATGGCTGATTAAACCCAAACCAAAGCAGCCAGGCCTCCCCCACTCCCCGTCCCTGCCAGGCGCCCTGCGACCAGCACGGAGGGCCACCCCGCCCAGGGGGAGCATGCAGAGCCAGGAGAGACCGGCCGGCTCACATCTCCAGCAGGATCTTGTCGATGTCTGGCCGTAGACACAGCTTGTTCAGGAAGCGCTCGAAGATTTCCAAGGAAAACTCATCAGGCCGGATGGACTCACTCTGGGAGCCAAGGAGTGTGGGGTAAGAACCCAGCCACGGGCATCCCGGGAGCAGGGTTGCAGAGATAGGGGGTAGAGAGGGGGTGCCCACATGCTGCCACACCTACCCGGTTGAAATTGAGGCCACAGGATTCCAGCGCAGTCTCCACCCGCTTCTTGTCCGCGGAGAACATCTTCAGGATGCTGCGGTGGGCAGCAGGGGGAGGAGGGAGAGGGCCAGGGGTCAGGGTCTGCACAGGATGGGGGCTCACCAAGAGTGGGGGAAGGGAGCAGGGTTAGTTACTTTTTGACCGGGATCCGTCCATCCTGGTTGACCTGCAGCTTCAGCTTTGTGTACCTGGGAGTAGAAGCAGCAGGCAGAAGGGTCACCCTGGGAACAGTCCCCTGAACTCCCTCCCCCTGCCACACCGGGAGCAGGGGCTCACGCTTTGCGTAGGAAAGTGTTCCGCGAGGCATTCTGAGCCAGGATGTTCATGGCCAACTTGAACAGCTCCTCTGACCACACCTGGGGGGCAGCACACACAGGGAAGGGTGGGCAGATGGCAGGGGGCGCAGGTTCAGCTGTCGGCCCAGACCCTAGGGGCAACCCCACCAGCTCCAGCTCGCCTCACCTTGGCAGTATCTTCCTGTACAGCCATGAAATTCAAGAACGTGGTGTTCACCGGGTCTGGCCCTGCCACTACCGTCATCAGCTTCTCCTCCAGCCGGGCATCGGGGCCCCCGAAGCCCAGCACCTCCCGGATCTTGGGGTCCTGGGTAGGGGAGGGTCAAGGGTGAGAATGGGTGTGTGCTGGTCCCCCCCACCCAGCCTGGTTAGCACCAAACTGTTAGCAGTTCTCACTCACCTTGGGCAGGCGGGCATAACGGCCCGTCCGCGTGTCCCTGATGGAACTGATGTCCAATGTGTCCACCTCCTAGGGAACCAGATGTCATGCTGTGTCTGAGAGGTTACAGGGAGGGAGCGAGGAATCCCCCTGCAAGCTCCCCATGGCCCAGCCAGGGCGTGGCCACCGCCTGGCCTGGCCGTTGCCCCAGCCTGAGCCCCCGCCCTCAGCACTTCCTGTCTGGGGAGCCGTGGGAGAGGTCAGCCAACAGCCGGGTCCCACCCCTACCCTGGGGCAGGGCGTGGCCTGGGGCAGGGGGCCCTTGGCCCATGAGAACTGCACAGGCACCAGCCCTCACCATGTTGGGTCCTGTCCAGTACAAGAAGAAGCCATTGGGGTCCACGCGTAAGGTCACCAGGTTCCGACTGGAGGCCTCCTGGGGACAGTATCATACAAGGGTCAGGGGGTGTGGTCCCCCCAAGCCTGAAGCTCAGCCACTTGGACTATGAGTTGCCTTTCCCCACCTCCCTTCCCCTTCACCTGGAAAATCCAACCCACTTCCTCCCATAGCACCCTGCTCTGGGCTTTGCAACCTCGAAGGCCCAAGGATCCTATGACACCCCCCACCCCCCCGGCTCTAGTGACCTCCCCCCACGCAGTTCAGCCCCCTGGGACACAGGCTGGGATGAAAGCTCAACACTGCAAAGCCTTAGCCCACTAGCTGCCTGTGTCCCTCGACAGCTCGTACTGACCAGTCAAGGTCCCCTGCAGCTGCCACCCTGCTCCTGCCAGGCTCAGGTGGCAGCCCCGAGATTTGTGCCCACCCCCGCCCTCAGAACTGCGCTGGAGCTCAGTCTCCCAGTGCCCAGGCCCTGTGGTGAGCAGTGGATGGGGGGCAGGGAGGCACATCTCGGCCCCATTTGGAGTCCCTGGGACACTCCACGGTCCCCCGCGTGACTGAGGCCCAGCAGCCAACAGCAAGGAGTTGGTCGGGACCTAAGTGGCCAAGTACCCCTGGGTACCAGTCTCCCAAAGAGGACCCCACTCACCCAGCAGGTGCCACCCCTTTGTCCCCCTCGCCCCGGCTCACACTCGGGCCACCTGACAGGTGTGCACCTGACAGGTGAGCAAGCTGGCACACAGGTCAACAGGAGCCAGAATTTGCAGGCAGCCACTAGGACCCAGGGAATTGGGACCCCCTCAGGGCTCCTGGTCACTGTGTAGTCCACAGTGGGGGCTGGGGAGGGTGCTTAGGGCTAGGGCACCCACCACTCCCCAACCTCACTTTCCTTACCCTCTAATTGGGGATGGTGCCAGCCCCGCCCAGTCCCTGCTTACAAACTGCATGGATCTGGGAACAGAAGGCACAGGAGGCCTGGGGTTTTGGGGGATCCAGGGGTCCCCCCACCACTGGCTGCTGACATCTCGCATCAGCCCCCCTACATTCAAACTGCCAATTGTGCCCTCTAGCTGAAGCCCCCACTAGTGTGTGCAGCGGGAGTTCTGAGGATACCCCCTTAACCCTAAAAGCCCTCCCCAGCCCTTTCCCAAGGGCCTTGGCCTTCCAAGACCGCCCAGCCTGGCAGCCTGGCAGCCTGGCACCCCAATCCCAGGACAGCACCCCCTTACCCCTCCTCAGGGTTTTCTCCCTGCTCCCACTTCCTTATTTGGGTTTATCAGACTGGAAGGCAAAGGAGAAACTTCTCCCTTCTGGCCCGCCTCACGGGAGGGGTCTTCCCGGCAGCCCCTCCAGGGCCTGGCACCCGCACCCGCACACCTGCTGCCCGGGCCACGCCCCCAGCCCCTCCCCCAGCTCCCACGCCTCCCGCCCCACCCAGCCGGAAAGGAGCCCTGTCTTCCAGGCCTGTGGCCCGACTGGGAAGGAGCCGGCGAGGAAGCCCAGGCCGGCGGGGCGGCGGCCCCGGGGAGGAGGGGCCCGGGAGCCCGGCGGGAGGGGGCGGCGGATGGGGAGCGCAGGTGGGCGCCCCGTAGGCGCCAGAAACGGCCCAAAGCAGGAAAAGGAGGGCCAGGATTGATGGGGGTTCAAAGTTCCCAGGCTAAGGAGTGGGGAGCAAAGTTCCCAGGGCTGGACGGAGTTGGGGGTGGGGTGGCAAAGTCCCCAGGAGGAGGTGACTTGGGGCTCCCACCCGTGGCAAGGAGAGCTGCACCCGGGGGCTGCCCAGACAGTGTGGGAAAGTGATGAATGGAGCCGGACGTTGGCAAGAGTGGGGTCCCAGCGGCACCACTCAGGACGAGGGTGTCCTGAAGCGCACTGGGAAGGGCCGGGGTCCTCCAACCACCGTGTGGGGTGGGCCGGGGCCGGGCAATGTCCTGGCGGGTCAGGCTGAGCTCCGAGAACCCAGAATTCGTCTGACAGGAAGGAGTGAGAAGCCAGTGAAGAGGAGGGCAGCATTTATTGGGGTTTAAAGTCTCCGGCGCCCAAGAGTGGAGGGCCAAATTTTTCCACAGAGCTGAGGGACCCGGAGAAGAGGGGTAGACAAAGTCTTCATTATGGGGGACAGTTGGGGACTCAGTTTCCGGAGTGCGACCAGGTTGCGATGGGGCCGCTGCAGTCCGCCGAGGCTGGAGTGGGGGTCCCGGGCCCCAGGAGTCCCTGGATCGGGGCGGAACAGGGGCCCGCGGCGGCTTACCTCGTCCCATTTGATGAACTTACTCCCGCGCCGCAGGGTCTCCACCACGGTGGGCGGCTCCAGCTGCAGCGCGTGCACGCCGGGCCTGGCGCCCGCCATGGCCGGGCCAGGGGCGGGCCGGGGACGCACGGAGCCCCCGACGGGGACCGACGGCGCCGCTGCTCCGTGCGCGCGGCCCGCTCCGGCCCCGCGGCGTCAGCGCCCGGCCGCCCGGCCGCCCGTCTGTCCCGGACCGACCGGAGCCTCGGCGGGGCCCGGGCGGGGCGGGGCGGGGGCGGGGCCCCGCAGACCCCGCCCCCTGCCGCGCCGGCTCCCCCTGGCGGCCGGGGCGGTGACGGCGGCCAGAGCGGGGCTGGAGGCTACGGGCTGCAGGGACCGGTCGTGGCGGAGGCTCGGCAAGAGGGGATCCCTGGCGCCAGCCGAGGAGGGAAGGCGCTGGAGACGAGAGGTGGGGGTGGCTATTGGCGGTGCCCCAGGAGGGACGCTTCGGAGCTGAGCAAGGGTCTAGTGCTGGGCAGCGCCCGGGCCCTGCGGGTCCTGGCTAAGTGCAGAAAAAGCCACTCCCACCCTTCTGGGTGCCCTCCTGCAGCTGCGCCCCCTCCCTGGAGCACTTAGCAGGCTAATGAGCCTCCCGCAGGCGCGCACCCTCCCCCACCCCATCCCTCTGCGCTCGGCACCCGCCGCCTCGTTTGAGGACCCAGGCATCCTGGCCTTCCAGACGCAACATCTTGGAACAGCCCCTTTCTTGTGCCATAGATCCCACCCCAGCCCACAACCCAAGCCGCAGCCTGGCCTTGTTGGCCAAGAGAAGGCTGGCGGTCTGCCCCCCACAGCGGTCAGAGCCTTGGGGGTGTTCCCAAAGGGGGCAGTTGGGGCTCTGCAGTGACTGGCCCTGAAATCTGTGTCCCAGACTTAGGAGGAGGGGCAGCCGCATAGGCACTGGGAGGGGAGGGGCTGCAGCCCCTCCCGCAGGGCTCAGCTGGGGGGGCTCCTGCCTGGGGGCCCCTGTGGGAGCCCCCCCAATCCACAGACTGGCAGCAGCAGGTTGAAAGTAGAACTCACCCAGAGGGGCCAGCCAAGTCACCTAGAAACCCAGAAAGAGCCGGAGCTAGCTCTGGGGGAGGAGAGGTCAGCCAGGTATGAGGGCCCTGGCAGGGCCCCTTGCCCCAGGCTCCCAGACACCCCACCTCTGGGGGTGATCCCTGCCTGACACTGACCTTCCCCTGAGCTCCCACTGTGCAGGTCGCCAACCCTAAGCCTGCCCAATATCATCTCCACGGGAGAATCAGGAGGGCAAGGGACTTGCCCAAGGTCCCACAGCTCTCATGGGCAGGATTTCAACCCATGGACTCGTGACTAAGGGGCTACTGAGAGCCCACGGGGCCTTCCCTGGAGGACAGGGCCTTCCCCGGAGGACGTAGGACAGACGCAAAGCTTGGTTCTGTGAACAGCTGCTGATGGTGGCACAGCCCGATGAATGGCTCTGTGACTTGGTCGCCTGCTCCAAGCTGGGAGGAGAATGTGGCTGACAGGGATCCTTGAAGCAGGACATTCCCAAGGCCACAGGATGGTTCTGTGCCAGTGCGGGGCTGCTGGGGCTTCCTGCAGGGGGACTGGGTGGCCTGGGCCTCTTATGCTCACCCCGCCTGCTGGTCCCTGGAGGCTGGGGAGCCCCCATTAGAGGATGCCTTCCTGCAGCCTGGGCTGTAGTAATAGGGCTTCTCGGCAGAGGGTAATGGTGGAAGGCAGGCAGCCCATCCGGCCTGCATTAATGGAGTGGTGCTGCCCTCCTCTCCACCCCCTCCCCCGGGACCCTCTCCCTGCACCTGCCTTGGTGGCCTTGGCTGTACTTTGGTGGGAGGGGGCCAGCTGGAGTGACAACACTATCCAGTACCAGGAGGGCTGCTGTCACGGGACTTGGGACCCTGACCACTGTGAAGGGAAGGGCAATGGAGAGCTGCTGCCCCCCAGATCAGGAGGTCCCTGGGAGGTGAGGGATTTACCCAGGGTCTCTCAGCTTCCAGGGCGGAGCTGAGAGTTGAACCCATTTGTTCCACTCCATGGAACAAGGTAGGGCCATGCAGTGTCCGGGAGGCTGCAGGCCAGCAGGCCCATTGGACAGCACCTCAGAGGGATCCCTGTGGGGTCACACCCACCCTGAGCAGAACAAGAAGAATAGGAAGGTGGTTCAGGCTCAAGGTCACAGCACCTCGCAGGGGTGTGTATGTGTGTCTGGGGCTTCAGGGCTCCACTGCCATCAGCTACTGAGCCTTCATGGGGGGCTGCAAGGGTGCCCCCTGCAATCCGTGAGCACCGCAAGTGCCACTGTGCGGATTCTGCAAGCACTGCCCTGCCCCAGCGGGATGAAGTGGGTGCGGCAGGGGATTCAACCATCACACATACACACACACTCACTCACTGCAGGCCACCTGTCTTCTCTTCCTCTCTTTCCCCAACCGCAGGGCAAAGGAGAAGCGGGAAGCCAGGCCTCCCCCTGTCTGGGTGCGGCAGCAGCGATGCAAACCTGCCCGCAGACCAGCCCCTTCCCCCCCCCCCATCCCACCTGCTGCCCCGGGCTTCCTTGTCCAGTGTCCAGAGGTGGTAGGCGCAGTGTCTGTGAGGGACTGGAGCCAGAACAGTCTCTCAGTCCCTGGACCAGGGTGAATCTGCATGTGTGGGTGTGTTTGAGACAGAGTGTGGCACCCAGAGCAGGCAAGGGGCAGGGGAGCAGGCATCCGGCTTTGAGCCACAGGGGCTGGTGTTCAAACCCCAGCTCCCCCATCTCTCCAGCCATGCGGCTTAGAGATCCAACTCTCCACGCTTTCTCCAATTTCATCTTCTCCACCGCTCTTGGCGGACAGAGGCGCAGGGGAAGCTGCCGTTTCTTCACCTTGACATCTGTTCAACTTGCTGAGGGAGTCGGACTCGGTCACTGGCCGTACGCCCGTGGGCCCACTTGGGGCTGGGGCAGGAGCGGCAGGCAGGGGCAACGCCAGGGCTGCACGTGGAAGACAGACAATAAACCGATGCATAGGCCTAGTTAACAGCACAGGATGCGCCATCGGATTGGGAGAGGTGAGCCGGAGAACTGGGAAGGACAGAGGAGCGCCGCGCGGGAGCCAACCTAGCAGGGATTCACTGGAGGGCGCCCCAGGCATGGGGGCGCCTGCGTATATAGCCCCTCCGCTTTCCGGCCCTTCGCTCCTGCGTGGACGCGAAAAGAAGGATGCAGGACTGGGAGGAAGGGCAGGGGCTGGCCCAAGGAGGGAGTCCCCAAACAAGTTGGCGCCCCAAGGCTCCGGGCTGCTCCGCGGGGCCACGCCACCTAACTACATTTCCCACAATTCCGCTCCGCTCAGCCATCTTGGCCGGTGGGCGGTGGCCGCCGCGGGTCGCGCTGGAAGCCCAGCTGGCCGACACCCCGTTCTCTACCTGGGTGGGGTGGAGAGGCCTGGGGAGGGGCGTGAAACCCCCAACAAGTAGGGCGTCGGGGCACCCGAGCAGCTCCTGCCCCCATTCTCCAACTGTCCATCCCCGGGAGCCAGGTCCACGTGTCGCTGACCAAGGGCCAGGGGTCCATCGGGGGTCCTGCTGGCCCCAGCGGACCCCGAGTCTGCATTCAGCGCCCACCCCACTTCATAGCAAGTGGCTCCTTGGTCGGCTTCAATGAGCATGGAAGGAGGCTGACCAGGCTGACCAAGGAGGACAAACGTCCGCCGGAACCGCAAATCCCTGGTTCCGAGCATTGGGAATGTCAGTCTTGCGGGGACTGTGAGGAGACACCGACTAACAAGCCCCAGACCCTGCCGCCCAGACCCCTCCCCTGGCTCCCGCCTGGGGAGAGGAGTGGGGGTGAGGGGCTGGCGGCAGGGCTGGCCCTTTAAGGGGGTGTGGTCGGGGGGCGGAGGAAGAAAGCGAGACAGAGAAAGCGGCTTCGGCGGTGGCGGCTCGGGCGGCGGCCGCGGGGGACAAAGGGCGGGCGGATCGGCGGGGAGGGGGCGGGGCGCGGCCAGGCCAGGCCCGGGGGCTCCGCATGCTGCAGCTGCCCCCGGGCGCCCCCGCCGCCGCCCGAGCCGTGGAGCCGCGCGGAGCCGAGCCCGCGAGCTCTCACCCCGAGCCAGTGGCCCGGAGCCAGCCGGCGGGCGTCCGGGAGGCGGCGGCGGCGCAGGGAGGGGCCCGGCGCGCGCGCACGTGGCCCCGGCCGCCGCCATGGCGGACAGCGGCCCCGCGGGGGGCGCGGCGTTGGCGGCTCCGGCCCCGGGACCGGGCAGCGGCGGCCCAGGGCCCCGCGTGTACTTCCAGAGCCCCCCTGGGGCCGCGGGCGAGGGCCCGGGAGGCGCGGACGACGAGGGCCCCGTGAGGCGCCAAGGAAAGGTCACCGTCAAGTACGACCGTAAGGAGCTCCGGAAGCGCCTCAACCTGGAGGAGTGGATCCTGGAGCAGCTCACGCGCCTTTACGACTGCCAGGTGCGTTCCCTACCCCGCGCCTGGCCCCTGGGATCCGTCCAAGCCGCCGCACCCCGGAGACCCCGCGGCCAACCTGCCTGTCACCGGAGTCGTCGGGCGCCCCTCTTCTGTGCGCTCCCCGCCCCCCAGGCCTGCGCGCCCTGTTGTCTCACCTAGGTCACCCGAGTCACTGCTCGCCCCAGCCCTGGCCCCTCCTGCCACCTCCCAGGTCACACTTGGTGTCCTCCGCCCTTGGACAGAAGGCAGGGGCTGTCCTGGACCGGCACTGCCCGGAGGTCTGACCGGCTAGGGTGGCGGGGTTGAGAACCCCTGTTCAAAATCCCCTCGCAGCCTGTGCACATGGGGAGGAGGGGTGTGCTTGGGCCATCCTGGAGCGACATCTTGGCCTTTTCGGGGCCCTGGGTCTCCACCCCATGACTCCCTGCTTGCTCACAGAGTGATTCAGGCCCCTGGAGGCAGGGTGGGGGAGTGGGGTTGCCGGCACTGCACCCAGGCCCGGCCCTGATGCAGCTGCCTCTGGAGGGCTGGCTGCTTCCTGGGGGGGCGGGCGCCCCCTCCCTCAGCTCAGCATGGGCTCTTTGTCTCCTTTGCTGCAGCCCTGGCTGCTTCCCGCTGACCCCTCACCCTGCCCTTCCTCCTCACTCCCAGGAAGCCACGACAGGTGTTTGGGGGAGGGGACTGGGCTGTGATGAGTGGGGACAGCTGGCCCCAGCGGTGCTCTGCTGGGGGGTGTTCCGGATGCTGGGGAGACACATCCGCAGGGTCTGTGGTCTGAGGTCCCCAGGCCCGGCCGTCTGGCACCCTGGGTTGCCCACTGGCAGGGACAGGAAGCTCACCCCCCCAACTGGGCAATTTGCCTTGGCACAGGCCTAGTCTGTTTTCCTTCTCGGAGCAGCTGCTGCTGTCTGCCCGCCGAGACGGCTGGGCTGCTCCCAGGGCAGGCAGGGACTGCAGCCTGGGAGCCCCTCTCCCACCCTGGCTCCCGGCTGAGACCCGCGTCTCCCCACCCCAGGAAGAGGAGATCCCTGAGCTGGAGATCGACGTGGATGAGCTCCTGGACATGGAAAGCGATGAAGCCCGGGCTGCCAGGGTCAAGGTGAGAGGCAGGGCCCTGTGGGTGAGCGGGAGGCCTGCCCCGAGGTGGTGCCCAGGTACTCACGGCTGGCTTCTCCATCCTCCCCACCAGGAGCTGCTGGTTGACTGTTACAAACCCACGGAGGTGAGCAGCTTCCCCGGGGGGCCGGGAGGGGTCAGGGAGGGGTCTGGTCAGGCTAAGGCAGCCCTCTCCCATCTAGGCCTTCATCTCTGGCCTGCTGGACAAGATCCGAGGCATGCAGAAGCTGAGCACACCCCAGAAGAAGTGAGGGTCCCTGAGCCGCGTGACGAACAGTGGCTCCCACAGGACAATCGCTGCCCCCGACCTCGTAGCAACAGCAATACCGGGGACCCTGCGACCAGGCCTGGTGCCAGAGTGGGGCTCCCTGGGCCCCTGCCCCAGGGGCCTCCTCCCGACCCCTCAGTTTTCCATTTTGGGGGTTTTTTATTGTTATTAAGCTAATGGGACTTTTTGTGTTTTTATATTGACTCTGCGGCGCGGCCCCTTCAATAAAGCCTAGGGTAAGCCTTTGGTGTGGCTTGGCTCTGCTGGTCTCTGGGGGAAGAGGGGTTGCACAGTGCTTCTCCACAGGTGCCCCCTCGGGCCTTCCAGGGGCTGTGTCCCCATGGTGACAGCTCCCAGACTAGACCAGCCACTGGCTGGGGAGCTGGAAGCAGGGCTGCCTACAGCCTGGACCTTGGGGAGAAAGGGTGGGGGGATTGAGACAGCCCCCAGGGGTCGCAGACATGCACACACAGGCTCACTCCTGGAGGTTTCAAGTTTTGTTGTTTGTTTGTTTTTCTTTTTCTTCACCAGTCTGGTCCCTGTTAGTCCCTCTCCCCCAGTCCGCCCTGTCGGTCCTGCTACAGCTCTGCCCGCCGCTCGATCTTGAGCAGTTCCACCTCGAACACCAGGGTCGCACCCCCTGTAGGGCGAGCAAGGGGCAGTGCCTGAGATCCTAGCCGCAGGGACGGGGGAGGGGGGCTGTGCAGCACGGGAAGAGAGGGGGACACCGCTGCCTTACCTGGGATCTTGGGAGGGGCTCCCCGCTCCCCATACCCTGTGGAAGATGCACAAACAACAGCGTGAGCTGCAGGCCCCCGTGGGGTGGAAATGCAGAGGGTGGGGATGGTGGCACCTGTCCGGGCACTACAGCTCTCTCTGGACTGCAGGACACTGCCTGCCTTGGCAGAGCTCCCAGCCATAATGCATAAGTGAGGGTGCAGGCTGGGGTGGTGGGCTGAGGCAGCTTCATCAGACACCCTCCATCCCCCCGTCCCCACCTTCACAGAAGGACCTCTTACCCAGCTCCGAGGGGATCACCAACTTCCGCTTCTCCCCTTCACACATCCTGTGGAACAACGCATGTCTAGCATGTGGCCGCACAGACCCCTCTCCCTGGGGACCTGCCACCCACAGCTTACCTGGCCAGGGCCACACACACACACACGCACCTGCTGACTGGTACTCACCCTAGCAGCCCCTGGTCCCAGCCCTTGATGACCTGGCCGGTGCCCAGGGAGAAGACGAAGGGCTGGTTCTGGGGCAGGCTGCTGTCAAACTCAGTCCCATCCTCCAGCTTCCCCTGGGGGGGGAGGGTGTGGGAAGGCCAGTGAGGAGGCAGCCCCCCCCTCACGTCTCCAAGGAGCAGGGCAGGGCGCGGGCAGGGCGACGTGAGAACTAGCTGAGAAAGGCGAGGGACTGGGCCGCCCCAGGGCCGCCCTCACCCACCGTGTAGTGCATGTGCAGCACGTCGCCTTTCCGCGACTTCACGGGACAGTGCTCCACGCGCTTCTTGACCCCGATCTGCAGCTTGCGTTTGCCTTCGGCCGTGGCCGTGGCCAGAGCACTCAGGCAGACGGACACAACTGCCAGCACCCAGCTCAGTTTCATGTCTCTGTGGGTACAGGTGCCCCGCCGGGCGGCAGGAGGGTGTGGGACACGTGCTGGTCCGCAGCATGTCACACCCCCATGGTACTCTGCCCTCTCCCACCGGTTCCACACACCACACTTACCAGTCCAGTGAGAAGGGGGCTTGGCTGAGGACGGCAGGGGGTCAGGGGGGGCCACAGCAGCCAGAGCCCCGCCCCTGGGGTCACCCCTAGATCTTCCCTCTCTCCCGGGCCCCACCTCCTGTCAGTTCCCACCAGTCCCTTTCCGCAAGGTCCACACCCGATCTGGCTGCACAGCAGCTTCCCGGGCAGGACGGCCCCACTCCCGCCACACCCAGCTGCCCCTGGCCCAACACACCCACACCTCAGCGGCTGCTGCAGGGGGTCGGCTCCGAGGCACCCACACGTCGCCGCTGGGTGGCTCCGGGGAGCGGCGGTCCTCCTGCGGTATCCCCCAGGCTGACCCTGCTCCTCCACCTGGGGCGCCGCCCCAGCTCTGAGCCCTTGGGGGTCTCCGGGGCACCCAGACCGGCCCCGAGTCTGCCGGCCGCCGTGCCCGCTCCACCCATACCACCTCTCCTGGCGGAGTGCTCGGCCGACCGCGACCCCAAGCGCGACCACCACGGAGACCGCCTCCGCGTGGACGCCCCCGGCCATTACCCACGCCCAGCCCTTCGCCCGTCTCCTTGGCTCCGCCCTTTAGGGCGCCCAGGGCTGTCCCCGGCCCTATAGCCCCACCCTCCGCAGGACCACACCCGCCACTCACCGGCTGAGGCCCCGCCCCTGAAGCCTGGGCTCCGCCCCCCTCAAGCTCCCAATCTGAGGTTCCACCTCCCGCCGGCTGCAGCTCCTCCCCCTCCAGAAGAGAGGACCCGCCCCCTAGCAGCGATAGCCCCGCCCCCAATCGCCGAGCCCCGCCTCCCCCAGGAGCAGATCCGCCACTCACAAGCTGAAGCCCCGCCCCCAAGGCCTGGCCTCCGCCCCCCTCAAGCTCCAAATTCGAGGCTCCACCTCCCACCGGCTGCAGTTTCTCCTCCAGGAGGGAAGCGCCGCCTCCTGACAGGGATAGCCCCGCCCCCAACCGCCGAGCCCCGCCCTTTCCCGGCCCACTTCCCGCTCCGAGGCCCAGAGCTCCGCCCCGTGCGGCGGCGTGAGCACCCTCCCCATGCGGCATCCCCGGCAGCCCCCACCCCCACCCGCGTCACCTATCCCTCGTGGACACTCGGCGCCCCGGCCCGCGACTGCCCGCCAGCACCGCCCGGCTCCCGCAGTCCGGGCTGTGGCCCCCGCTCACCTCCTCGCCGCGCCCCCGGAGTCCGCCCTGGTCGTGCGGTCGCCTCTGCGCAGGCGCGTCCCCGTCGCTGCCAGGCCGGGCCACGCCGCCCTCTCTCATTGGCCCCTGCGAAACCCGCCGCCAGCCGCTCGCGGGCGGGGCCTCGGCCCTTGCCCCGCCTCCGGTCCGCCCTTCGCGTGACCAGTGCGTCACTTCCGGTCGAGCTGCAGTCCGCCAGGTTCCGGTAAAGTTGAGTTCTGGAAGGGCCGGACGATAAGACCTTAATAAGGTCAAGCCTGGTGGAGTGGCCGCTTTCTGTTACTGCCGCTCCCCTCACGGGCCCTACCTCCTTTGGCCTCTTCATGTTAGTTGCTGTGGGAAGAGCCGACGTAGGCTTGAGTTGCAACTCAACCTTATGGCTGCGTGACCTTGGTCCGAATTTCGCGTCCCACGTGGGCTTGTTGGAGGCCTCTCCCACGGAGCCCCGGGAGACGTGCAGCGCCAGGCCCTAGCTGCTCCTTTCTTCTCTGCCAACTTCCCCATCACCTCGACCTCCTGCAGGGCTAGGCCCCTTCCCTGTTGTCTGGTCCTTGGCCCCAGTGCCCATTGGTGTCTGAACCTAATGAACTTGCTACTGAGACAGCCAGACCCGGTTGGAGGGAGACCCTGCAGGCTGAAGATGGGGCAAGCAGGTGCAAGTCCTGGCAGGGCCGGGTGGACTTGAGGGTGAGCTGTGTGGCCCAAGCCCTCGTCTGCTGCTCTAGTGAGCATGTGTCACCAGCCGTGACCTCATGGCTGGGAAAGCGACCTGGAAGCAGAAACCATTCAGGATGGGTCGCTAGCTTGCACCTAGTGTCTGCCCTGGGTCTGCCAAGGTCATGGCCACTGCGAAACCCTGCAGCTTTCCAACACTGTTAGGGTACGCCTGGACATCCTGGCCCCCAGGACAGGTGGGCACAGCGGGCCAAGCTCCCTTGGGTTCAGCCCAGAGGTGTGGGCAATGATCCTGTGCTGGTTGGATGGACTGGGTGTGGGCTGGGATGAGGGCAGCTACTGCCCACCTTTGGTGGTTGCAGGTGCAGCCCAGCCAGGAGAACAGCTGATCCATCCCCTGGTGTGCAGACAGACTTGGATGGCCCTGTGGCAGCAGCCTGACCAGGCTTTCACCCGAGCACATGCAAGCTGCAGCTCAGAAAGGTGGCAGCTCTGGCTCCTCAGCTGTTGCAGGCCGCCTGCTTCCAGGCAGGAAGCCCTGGGACGCGCAGCGGGAGGGACTTGCCCAGCTGTGATGGGCTGTGATGGAGCCATAACTCTGGCCCCATTGGCTGCCAGGAGAGCAGACAACAATGGGGCCAATGACACGAGCTCTGGTTGGGCAGTGGACCCTGGCGCCCAGGCCAGCGGCTGTGGATGTTGACACACAGTGACACAGAGGCCAGAATGGCTTCTCTCATCTTTTATCAGGGGCAGGGGATGTGGGGGGAGGTCACAGTTTTCATGGCAAAGCCCAAATCCCATGGTTGGCAGACAAAGAGAGGGAGGAGACGTTTGCCCGGCACTCCATGCTCCCCTAAACTGGTGGTGACCCCTCTTGGCTGCCTCCAGGTCTCGTCGCCCTACTCAGTGTGCCCCATTAGATGGCAGCTGCAGGGCGATGAAGCTGGCAGGAGGGGCCCTCGAGGAGCAGCATGTACCCAGGCCAAGTCGGCAGCTGGACTAGGAGTGTTCGCCCCAACCTTCCCTCTTCCCCCACTGCCAGTGGCCTGTGAGACAGCAGCCCCACTCAGTCTGGAGGGCAGTATGTCACCTTCGCAGCTTCCGGCACCTGCGGGATAGAGGAAAGGGTCAGTTTGTGTCAGTGGGAGCTGGACCCAAGCTCCACTGGACGCACTCCTGTTAACTTCTGTTGACCACAGGTGGTCACCCACGCAATGGGATGCTGGGAGGGGAGAAAGAGGTGGACAAGTGTTACCCCCACCTTACCCGCCCCCCAACAGGGCCTGCAGGGGCAGCAAATACCCCACAGGGGTTCCTTGCAGGAACCTCTAGCGGAAGCCCAGAGCGTTATGAGCTAGAAGTTTAGGCACTTGCCGCTCCCTTATACCTCCTCGTGATCCTTGTCGGTGCCCGCAGACGCTTAGGTAAATATTTGTCCGACACATTCAGTAGCTTCTCCTCCCCTGGCTTTCTCCCATAGGCAGGCTCCCCGAGGACCTCCTCAGTGGCAGGACCTTGATGCCTTTCCCCAAAGCGTGACCGCACCCCCACACACACACTCCTCACCTGCAGGTGTCTGGGTTGAGCTCTAAGCCCCGCCCTTGGCAACGGAGGTAGCTGCGGCGTCGGCAGCGGCAGCTGCAGGTCCGGGGGTCAGGGCGCTGGCGGCGCTGTGGGCAGCGTGGGCAGACAGGCCTGGGGCTGAAGTGGGATGAGTGGTGTCAGCTGGGGAGGGCGCTCCGGGGGCAGAGTCCCAGCCCGGAACGGAGCGGGGCTTGGGCTGGTGGTGGGGCGTGGCAGCCCTAGGAGGAGAAGCGACATGTCTGGGGTGGAATTGGAGCTACGGATCAGAGGAACAGGGAAGGGGCGCACGGGGTGGAGAAGGCTGGGGAGGGGCTGACAGCTGCCTCACTCACTCACCTGCCCCCTGGCCCACCTCAGCAGGAGCCCAGCCTTACCTGTCTGGCTTCACAGCACTCTCCCTCTTTTTTGGTCTGAAAAGTTAACAGGCAGACATCTACATGGAGGAGCAGGATCAGGAAACCTCCGCATCTTCTCTTCTTTATTTACAGAGTTACAGAGACAGAGCGAGGGATCTTCCACTTACTGGTTCACTCCCCAAATGGCCGCAAAGGCCAGGTGGAAGGCAGGAGCATGGAGCTCCATCCGGGTCTCCCAGGTGGATGGCAGAGGCCTAAGCACTGGGACCATCTGCTGCTGCCTCCCCAGGCGCATGAGCAGGGAGCTGGATGCGAACTGGAGCAGCTGGAATCTTAGCCGGTATTCACACAGAATCCCGGCGTCACAGCTCAGCACTGTTAACAGTGGCCCAGCGTTCTCCTCTCTGGTCCCATGTCCCAGGCTTCTCTCTCTGACTCCCTGCTTGGCCGCCCCACGTCTGGCCTCTGTCATGTTAGAAGCCAAGTCTGGCACCTACCTGCATTCACACTGGCTGTGTTCCTCCAAGGACATTTCCCCGAGCTGACTGCTTAGGTAGCGGCTCATGAGGATCTGTGCTCGAGAGAAAAACAAGGACAGAGAGTGAGAGAAAGGGGACACCCATGGGCCCAATCCCACCCCAAAGGCCAGCATGCCCCTCCTGGCCAGTACCTCCATTCGGACTTGGTGCTGCCCAGTGGGCACACACTCCAGACCGTCGTCGGGGCAGCAGCCGCCGCAGCGCTGCACGGTCACGCAGCTGGGTACCAGCTGTTTGGCCACGGTGCCCATGACCTCCACAGTCAAGGGTACCACCACTTCCCGCGGCTGGCAGGTGGCACGGGCATACACGTCCATCCATGACACCACTATGGGCAGACCGGTAAAGGTTAAGCCCCCACAGGGTTCCCTGGGTTGCAGCCACCACCACCCTGCCGCTTCCCCCAAGCTGCGTTTCTCTTGCCCTGCTTATCCTCCTCTGTGAAATGGGCAGAATAAGTGTGTATCCTCTAGTGGAGTGGTGACTGCACAGAGGCGTTTGGAGCCAAGGGCTGTGGTGAGGGTCTGGTCACCATTACCTTTCTTCGGGTGCCCAGGGGCATCAGGCTGGGGAACCGGGGCCTGTGGGAGAGAAGAAAGCTGGATTTGGGGTGCACTTGGAAGGCACAGGCCCCATGTGACACTTGACCAGGTTGTTATCACGCTGGGGCTTTATTCTGGCCCTACTAGTCCTCTCCCAGCCACCTGGGACCTGGCCGGGCCAAAGTGGTGCCACGTGCACTCTGAGTGTCCGCCAGGTTGGTCATGGTGATCATGGTGGTCAAGAGCAGGGACTGACCTGGGTCCAGCAGACAGTGCAGGGGTGGAGTGGGGGAGCGGTCCAGGGCGGGTAGGCAGGCGGGGAGAGGCACCTCCCAAGGGGTGTGCCTGGACCAAGGCCCCTGGTGAGGTCAGACCCCCTGTGGATCCCCTGGTGGAGGCTGCTCGGCGCCTCCTAACTTCCGTCAACCTTGAAAGGGCACGGGATGTCGAGGGCGCACATACCTGGGCGGGGGCCAGCTGCAGGAGCGCAGCGAGCAGCAGGCGGCGGAGCAGGGGGTTCATGGTGCCTGCGGGGACTGCGCGCCGGGGCCGCCCGCATTGCCCTAGCCCGGTGGCGCAGGGGGCGGCGGCCGCCAGAGCTCCATGGCGCAGGCCCTGGCGCGGCGGCCGGGGGCCGGGCGCGGGGGGCGGCTGCTCCGCGGCCCCCTCCCGAGCCCTGGGCGCAGGCAGCGCAGCGGCGGTGGCCGCCGGAGGAGCGGGGCGGGCGGGCAGCCGGTGGCGGTGGCCTAGGACAGCGGTGGCGGGGACGGCGGGGGGCCGGGCCCGGGCTGGCGGGCGGGTGGCTCATGTGACCCAGCCACGCGCTTCCCACCCCGGGCAGTGAGGCGGGGGCGGAGCGGGGGCGGGGGATGCGAAGGGGGGAGGGAGACGGCTGGTGGGGCCCGCCCCCTCCACACACCCCCTCCCGGTGCTGCAGGGGAAAGGGGACGCACCGCCCAGGGGGCCGGGCTCTCTGGTCACTTAGAGGGCGGGACGCTACCCGGTGCAGAAGCCAGGCAAGGGGCGCTGGGCCCAAAGGAGGGGGCCAAACTCAAGCTCAGAGAATGACTTTATTGCACGCATGATGGAGTCTGGTGAACACACCAGGGGAGCCCTCAGGGTCCAGGACTGCCGGGCACGATCCCAGGGCCTCGGGAGGGTCCAGGGGATGTTGACTGCCGCCTCTGCAGTCGCTCCTGCTGCAGCCTGGCTCTGTTGGCCCTGGAGGTGATAGCCCCTGAGTGGCAGGCCCTGGAGGCTGATGCCAGGGCAGGCAGCAAGGGGGCCAAGGAGAACAGGGACAGACCTGGCCCTGGCCCGCGTCTCATTGTAAATGGCCGTGATGATCCGGTCCTTTTCATCCATGAAGCTGCGGTGCACCTGCTCCAACTTCCTGCGGGCGGGCAGTTGGTCACAGTTAACTGTGCTGGCCCTCAAGGCCTGCCCTCCACTCCATCTCCCTCTGGGAACCCACAGCTTGCCCTTTGTGGGGCATTCAGGGGGCACCTGAAGGCGACGTAGTGCAGGCCCATGCCTGCCAGCATGAGCAGGAGGCAGTATCCCAGCACCTGGTGGTTGTGTTTACGCTGCTGCTGCCTCGCCCCAGGCCCCTGTGGCCTCACACCAGGAAACTGGGCCCAGTACCGGGCATTGGGAGGTTCCCAAGAGCTGTGGAAGAGACAGTAATGGGGGTGAGTCTCCTGGGGAGGAGGAAGGAGGAGGCAGGCAAGGGCTGGGCTTGTGTACCTGTATGCTTGGTAAGCAGGACCAGCCCTGGCTGGTGGTCCTGGAGGCCTTGGGGGGCTGGCAGAGCGCAGCTGCTGGTCGTAGACACGGCGGCTCTGCTCTCGGCTCAGCACGCGGTACGCTTCACTCAGCTCCACGAAGCGGCTGTGCAGTGTGGGGTTTCCGGGATCTCTGTCCGGGTGCAGCTGCGTGGAATGGGGTTCCTGTCACCTCCCTTCCCAGGGTCCACCCACATCACTCCCCAAGGCCCTGCCTGGCCAGGGACATGCTCCCCCCACCCCACCCCCGCAGGCCTGTCTACCCACTCCAGAGGACCCTTCCCCTACCTCAGGTCCTGTCCACCTCTCTCAGTGTCCAGCTGCTGGCTCACCCAGCTCCAGCTCCTCAGGCTGGATGCCTGGTGTGGACTCCCACTGGTGGCCAGCCCCCTGCCCCCAGGGGCTCTTCCCACCTACCCT
Source organism: Ochotona princeps (assembly GCF_030435755.1). NCBI lineage: Eukaryota > Metazoa > Chordata > Mammalia > Lagomorpha > Ochotonidae > Ochotona > Ochotona princeps. Next base: position 5,877,039 of record NC_080835.1, read on the forward strand.
ACCCAAGCAGGCAACTCTCCCTGGGGCACCCCCACCTGGCTCGGCTTTCCTGCCTCAGTTTTCGGGCACGCCTACCTCTTTAGATTTGATGAAAAAGGCGCGTTTCAAGTCTTTGGCACTGGCGCTGGGATGCACCCCCAACAGCTCATAGTAATTCCTGGGGCTGGTCCTATTGGGAGAAGTGTGCACCTCTGCTTCCCCACGCCGAGCCACACCCCTTAACTCAGCCATCTGGAGGAGGCCTCCTCAGAGGATCTCTTGTGTGGAAAGCTGGTTTTAAACCAGATTCCTGGGGACTGACACTGTGGTACAGTACATTAAGCTGCCTGCAGTGCTGGCATCCCATATAAGCACCGGTTCGAGTCCTGGCTGCTTCCTATCCAGCTCTCTGGAAAGCAGCAGAAGATGGGCCAAGTTTCTGGCTTTGGACTGGCCCAGCCCTGAATGTTGTGGCCATTTGGGGAGCGAACTAGGAGAGGGAAGGTCTTTCTCTCTGTACAACTCTCCCTTTCAAATAAATAAAGAAATCTGAAAAACAGATTCCCAAGAGCCCTCTTCCCCTCCAGCCTCCCCCCCCCCTCAGCACGGTCCAGGAATCTATCTGCATGTTTGCACCTCACACACACACACACACACGCGCGCGCGCCGGTTCTGAATGCCTGACCAGCACTCCAGGGGCGAGCTCAAGGCCCCCATCGGGCTCTCCAGAGGTGAGGGTGGCTGGGGGCCGCAAGAGGAGACCACAGTTCTCTCCGCACTCCGTACAAATCCAGCCGGCACCAGCCAGGCCGCCCGCCCCCCGCCGGCACCCAACTCACCGCTGCCCGGCGGCCGCTCCGAAGAGCCGGGAGGGAGGGCTGCGGGGCCACAGCCGACCCAAGCGCAGGGACAGCAGGGACGACAGGGGCGGCATGGCGACGGGCGGACAGCTGGAGAAGGAGGCCACCGATGGGAGGGCATGGGTGCGGGGCCGTGGTCAGGGCAGGAAGAGCTGCCTCCCTGCTTAGGGTGCGGGTCCCCTGCCCGCCTCCGCCGCACCTGCCGGGGAGCCCCCGACGACACCCGGTTCCCACCCGGGAAATACGGGGGGCGGGTCAAGCAGGAGCCGGGGCAAGCCCCGCCCCCGCCGCGCTAGGCGACTCGGCCATTTCCTGCTCCGACTCGGGCACTGCCCTGCGTTTTCATTGGTCTATGCGCCCAGGGAACGCCCACCGCGAGCAAGGTGCAGCGAGGGCCACGCCCCCCGCAAGCGCCTGTTGGCTTCTGAGGCCCTGGATCCGCCCACCGGCGCCAAGGTCTTGGGTGGGCGTGGCCTGGACTGGGCGCCCACCCCACGAAGGCACGGGGGACAGAGCAGATGCGCGACAGAATTCAAGCACAAAGTCCTTTATTGTCTTCAGAGCCGCGGTGGCAGAGCTGGGGACTCCCCCGGAACCGGTTGAAGAGCAGGATGGCGCCTTTGGCTGAGGGGCAGAGCTGGGCCCACAGCTCCATCTCCCGCAGCCTCCACGCACTCTGGAGGAGGACACAGCCAGATGCGGATATGCAGCCCCGCGACGGCGGAGAAGGCTCGGACACCCCGGGGCCCCCACGCCCTGCACCCCCGCCCCGGCGAGGCACACCTGTGTCTCCACAAAGATGATCCCTGTAGACTCATGGGCCTCGGGGCCCCCGCTCAGGTAGTGCTTCCGCACCTGCTCTGAAGTCAGACTGCACCTGCACCGACGCGGGGTGGTGGTGGCCTGGGGGTTCCAAATCCCCGTGGGGCCCACCACCCACACCTCCTGGAACCCTGTACCCCCCAGAGCGAGCCCACTCACTGGACGTAGAACTCGGCACTGGCCCGGCCAGCACTGGTCTCGTTACGGGCGATGCCCAGCAGCAGGGGCTGGCTCAGGGTAGACAGTGGCAGGTTCACCTGGGGTGAGGGTGAAAGTGGGGCCCCACCTATTAGTGGCCACACCCTGCCAGTACCCCTGCACTCCATCGCACCCCCAGATCCCCTGTGGGTAGCTGGTTCGGTCACCAGGACTCCAGTTGGGGAGCAGCGACACATCTGTCACCACCCCTCGCCACTTCCACTGATACACAGCAGTGGAAGCTCGCAAGCCCAGACCAACCCAAGCTCCACCGTCAAGGCCCACCCTCAGACCCTCTTTCCAACACAGACCTCTCCCTTCCCCCTGCTCCCCAGCCCTCCTCACCCACCTCATCGCAGATCTCCTGCAGGATACTGGAGAACAACTCGCGCACCACCAGCTCTCCCGGGAGGTCCTTATGCTGGGGGCTATACCCGGGGCACAGGGCCTGCAGAGGGTCAGGCTCAGCCCCTGTCCGCTCCTCCTGCCTCCCCCATCCCACTGCCACTTGCTGCCCTGAATGCCTGCAGAGGGCACTACATGATGTGTTCCTTTCCCGGCAGTCATGGGTCCAGCCATGAGGGCTGGGGTATCTTCATTTGTCCACCTCTCAACCCCACAGGTCTCGGGCCGGTTGAACCTGCAGGCAGGTCTCCCAAATGGCAGAGCCTGGACTGGGCACAAGAGCAATGTGCCCAGGGCCAGGGAGGCCAAGGGGCGGTGTGGGGAGCAGATACGCGTGGAGCCGCACCCAGCCCACCAATGGGAGAGGGCTCAGTTTCGGGGCATACTGTCATGGGAGCAGGGGCCATCCAGGGGTGAAGGCACCAAAGCTGGGGATGTTCAGAGCTCCAGCCCCCCCCCCAGGCTCTCTGTGCCCAGCTGAGGGTATCTCACCTGAGGCTCAGGGTGCCCACCAGGCACGTCCACCAGCCCAGGGGCCTCGGCTACCTGCTGTGAGCGGCGCAGGAAGACCAGGCAGTCATCAACAGTGACCAGTGCAGCGCCCACCCCCAGTGGGTCTGCCAGATAGGCTTGCTTGTCCCCCCAGTCAGTGGCGCCCTGCTGCCGCAACTGGGCGGCTGAGCTGGCCCAGTTGGTGCCCAGGAAATCCCGGTAGGAAGTCAGGCCCAAGCATAGGAGCAGCTCGGGCCCCCGGGAGCCAGCAGGGGCCAGGGTGGCGGTGTGCAGGCGGAACTTGGGGGCATCGAAGAGCCAGGGCTGGCTCTGCAGCCGTGTCTCCCAGATAGCAGCAATGACTTGGTCGCCTGCTGGCAGGGGACGACGGTCATGAGCTGGACTCAGCTCTACGTGCACCTGCTCCTGGGTTAGCCCCCCTGCGGGACACTGAAGTAGCAGCGACACCTCGGGGTCCATGGTCTTGACGGGACAGCTCTGGGGAAGGGCACAGCAGGGCTTGTAATGGGGAGAGGAGCTGCAGCTACACACCTGGGGGTGTACCCAGCCCGCCTGCACCCACTGACCACTCGGTGGCCAGTTAGTGTCCTATCTTCCCTGCTGTCTCGGGTCCTCCTGCTGTCAGAAGACTCTCGGCCATACCGACCATGTGGACATCCTGGGTCCCCCAAATGCCATGCTCCATGTACCCCGTGGTCCTGCCCTGGGACACCCACCCCTCGCCTCCAGCCTCCCGCCCGGCGCCGGAACTCACCCGCCGACTGCTCCCGCAGGTTCCACCCCTTCTCTGAAGCGGAAGTGCCAGCCCTTTCTCCCGCGCCTTCTCATTGGACAGTCTCCGTCCCTCCCGTTGCTGTCGCGGCCCCGGCCTGGACGCTTCCGCCCGGTTGGCCCGCCTGGGCTTCTGCGCGACAGACCTTCCTTGCTGGCTGCTCTGCGAGCCTGGAGCCTTCATGACTGCTAGTGCGACCTCGGGCAAGGCTGGCTTCGCTCACAGATACTGCGGGTGGCGAGGCGCGCTGTACCGAGCTCCCCAGTACTAACATCCCGAGGCTCGCGAGGGGGCTGGGAGGGTCCTTAAAGCGACCCCCACGCCTCCCTGCTACCCACAGCTGTTGGCCATGAACTCCTCCGGAGGAAGGAGGCAGGAAACTCCAGGGTCCCGGGGTAGAAGGGCTCCCAGACCTCGGGAACAGGTGCGCATCCCGCCCCGCCTCATCCCACTCCATCCTGGCAGGATAGCAGAGGAGACCCTGGGGACCCTGAGCCCCCTGGCGTCCGGGTGACAGGGAGGTGACTTGTGGGTCTAACCATGCCTGCAGTCCACGAGGACTCCCCTCTGTCTGCTCTCCTGCTGTATGGTTCACCCTGTGTTCAGGGCTAGGTGGCCATGGAGACCAGCGGCCACCTCTGGGCTCTTCCAGGACCGGGATGTGCAGCTGTCTAAGGCTTTGTCCTATGCCCTGCGCCATGGGGCCTTGAAGCTGGGGCTTCCCATGGGGCCTGGTGAGTGAGGGTCTTGGTGGCTGGAGCAAGGAGCACAGTGAGCTGATCTGTGAACCTCCCCCCCCGCCTCCCGTCCATGGCCCCACTACTGCCAGGGGAAGAAGACCCGTGTCACGCCCACTGGGATAAGTGTCCATCTGGGCTGGGCCTGAGGATGCCCTATCCAGCCCCTGCTGGTCCAGTAGACACATGCTGGGGGGGAGTAGTGGAGGGCTTGGGTGTGGTGTCAAGCACCCCTGCCCCTGGCCACCCCGGCAGATGCTCTTCCCTTGTCACTTGGGGGAAACTGAGGCTCAGTCATACTGTTTCTGTTACCTGTGGCTTTCCCCGCCCCACCCGCCTCTTCCCCATCTGTGACTTGGGCCCAGGCCTGGGCAAGGCCAGTTCCCAAGCACCTCCCCACCCCGGCAGATGGCTTCGTGTCCCTGGACACCCTCCTGCAGCTACCACAGTTCCGTGGCTTCTCGTTTGAAGATGTGCAGCGCGTGGTGGCTACCAATGGGAAGCAGCGCTTCACCCTGCAGCCAGGGGACCCCAAGAGTGGTCCTCTCATCCGGGCCAATCAGGGCCACTCACTGCAGGTGCGGCTCAGGTGCCACGTTGGGGATCCCCTGGGGACATTTTGGGGGCAGGGGCGTTTCTTACTGTTGCCCGTCTCAGGTACCAGACTTAGAGCTAACGCCTCTGGAGACACCACAGACCCTGCCCCAGGTGCTGGTCCATGGAACTTTCTGGAAGCATTGGCCATCCATCCTGCTGCAAGGGCTGTCCTGCCGGGGAAGGATGCACATCCACCTGGCCTCAGGATTGCCTGGGGACCCCAGTGTCGTCAGTGGTCAGTGCTCCCCGAGGCGTGCCCAGTCACTCAGACCCTGTCTGTGCCCCAGGCCCTCTCCCTTGCCCCGCGACCTTGCATGTCCTGCATGGGCAGCACCCAGCTGGGCACTCCTGTGCCTGTGTTTGTTGACCCAGGAGACCTGGGCTATACCACCCATTGTCCTCACAGGCATGCGGCTCAACTGTGAAGTGGCTGTGTTTATTGACGGGCCCCGAGCTCTGGCAGGTGCGTCTGGACACAGAGGGTGTGGCCGCCACCCCCAGGCCTTCAGGAGGACCCGGGTCCTTAGCCCTGGCTCTCTGTCCGGCAGACGGGATCCAATTCTTCCGCTCCGCCAATGGTGTGATCCTGACGCCGGGCAATGCCAATGGTTTCCTGCTTCCCAAGTACTTCAAGGAGGCGTGGCAGCTCCGCCCCACCCGTGAGGGCTCCCCACTTCCCTTCTGGGTCCCCAAATTCTGTCCCTGTCTGTCCTGAACCCTTTCCTAGCCCTCTGCCCATGCTGTCATACTAATGGCTGTCTCTGCCGCAGGAAAGCCCATTTCCTTGGCTGGGGACACAGAGCCCACGCCCTCCGCAACAGCCCCAGAGTAAGAAGAGTGACCAGATGGACAACAATGCTGACAATAAAAATATTTATTGATCAAAACAAAACTTTAAAAAGTAACAAAACTCCTTCAGTGGGGAACCCTATTTCCTCATCCCTTCGCTATAGCGTCAGGTCCTTCTGGCATGTACATGAGGGGCACAGAGGCCAGGGAGCTGACCTCGGGCCCAGGAAGAGTCTGCCAGCCCTAGCCTGGGCATGGCAGGCAAGGGGTCCCACCAACCCTGTTCTGCCCCAAACCAGTCACAGCTGGTGAATGTGCCCAGCTCAGCGCGTGCCTGCAGAAGGCGTGAGACAGTGGTTCCTAGTGGGTGTGGGCCTGTTTGTGGCTGTGGCCGTGGCAGGTGGCAAGCGGGGTGGGAGGCGAGATGGGGCAGGCTGCTCTTAGAAGGCCTCGTGACCCCCAGTGAGCTGCAGGAAAAGCTCCTCGTCCAGTTCCTCCCCACGGGCTCGCTCCCGGGTGGACAGGAAGATGTAGCCACCGATGTACTCGTGCACGATGCGGCAGCTGGCCGACACACAGCTGAAGGCCACGTTGATGTGCTCGTCAAATTCAATGGCCACCTGCAGGGTGGGCCGGCAGAGGAGCTGCATGGAGAGCAGATGGCCAAGGCAGCGCGTCCCCTGTCCCCACCCTCATTGTGGGCACGCACCTGCCGGATGTCCCAGTTGACATTCCACTGCCGCATGTTGCTGAAGCGCCAGGTCTTGACCACGTCGCCCACAGCCAGGTCGATCCGGATCAGGCGGTTGTTGGCGATGCCCAGGATCTCGTCTTTCCTGCTGCCCTTGAACCTGGTCCCAAGGGGGAGACAGAGCCTTAGCAAGGATTGCACCATGCATAGGCCCATGGGCAGCTCTTAAGGGGTTGTGAGTCAGAGCGGCTGCCTGCATCCCAGCCCCATGGCTCAGCCTCGCTGGGTGAGTCGGGAGGGCCTCAAGGTGCTCATCCGGAACATGGCAGTGGGTGCAGTTGTTGAAAGTGCATGGAGTGGCAGCAGGCATGCAGTCCGTGCCTTTAAAGAACAGCACTGCCATCATCACATGGCCTCGCTCAGCTCTGCGGGCTTGTCTTAATCAGCCTTGGCTTACAGCCCAGCCCGGTGGGGTCCAAGGAGGGGGTTGTGGGTGGCAGAGCTGGCATAGGGGCTTGTCTTGCACCTTCCTGGCCTGAGCCCCTCCCCCCATCTCTTGCATTTGCTGGAGCCTGCAGATGGAGGGAGATGTGCCTGCCCAAGGCGGACAGGATGGGGGTTCTTGGGCAGAGATCCGCTCAGTGGGCAGGGCTGGGGAGCGTACCTGACAGTGAAGTAGGAGATGCCAAAGTCGGGCAGCGACTGCCAGGCTTGGATGAAGCGCAGCTGGGCCTCCGTCAGTGAGAGCTGGGCTATGTTCTGGTGGGCTTCCAGGATCCGTGGGGTGAGCTGCAAGGGCCAAGGCAGTGAGGGGCTGCCCGTCCTTCCTCCCCCCTCCCTGCTGCTTGCTTCTGTCAGGGAGACAGGAAGCTGAGCTAGGGGAGGGGCAGTGCCCACCTTGGAGCACTGAAGCCAACACAGGTTGAGCCACACCCAGAGGGGCTCTCCACAGTGGATGGGGACCGGCCTCCCAGGCCCAGAGACACAGGTCGGGGAGGGAACAGCAAGCACCTGGCTCTCCTGGGGAAGGCTGTGTGTTGACCCTGGGTTCAAGGGTGACCAGGTAAATATGCTGTGGTTATCCCCATCCCCCTACTTCTGCTGGCACCTGCTTGGGCTTGAACTTGCGCTGGAAGCGTGGGGCAACAAGGCCGTAGGGGTTGAGGCCCTCAGTGGAGGCATCAGGGCCTTGCGCGTGGTTGCCGGAGCCTCCGGCACCTGTCCGCTGCAGACTGAGGAAGGCCAGGATGGCTTGCACCTCACTGGCATAGCTGCTGTCTGCCATGGTGCGACCCTTGGAGGCCAGCCGGCAGCCGGCCATCCAACGCGCATACTGCTGCTCCTGGGTCAGGCACAAGAATTGAGAAAGGGGTCAGCCAGCTGCGGCCCGGCCCCAGCCCCAGGCAGGACCCTCAGCAAGCCTCTCTTACGTCCTGGCAGCGCAGGTAGATCTCGCTCATGCCCTCGGGCGAGGGCACCAGGAGTTTGATGCAGAACTTCTGGCCAGAGACGTTGACATCGGGGACGACCTCACAGCCTGCAGGAAGCACAGGGGGTGGGCTGGGAGCTGCCTATGTGCACAGCAGCCCCACACAGCCACCTGGGGCCTGGGAGGAGACTGGCTGTGGCAGGGGACCTGGAGTACTCACCCTTGAGGTTAAGTTGCTGCACAGGCTCCCCAGGGGCCTCGTCCTGGCTCTTGTAGTAGGACAGCGTGGTTTCTTTGAACACCACCCAGTGCTGGCGGTAGCCCTTCAAGGTCAGCTTCCGGGGCCTGTGGGTAGGCTGGGTGATCTGTGCCAGGCCACTGCCTCCCCTTCCCTGGGCCCCTCACTTCCTGGCTCCAGCCCAGTCCCTCCTGGTCAGCTTGGGGCCCATCCTCACCGGAATATCCGGAGGTGGTCCTTCAGCTCGGGAATGGCGGTGAGGCTGTCCTGGGGGTACAGGGAGGGGTCAGAGAGAGAGCTGAGACCCGTGCCCTGACTCGGATCCCTGCCTGGCCTGACCACTCCTCACCAGCACGTCTGTGGGCGCCGAGCCCTCCAGCTTCACCTCCAGCCTGTCCAGGGCTGCGTCCAGGTCATCCAGCCCAGGGTCCGGGCCCCCGGGTTCGCCTGCCTCCCCACTCTGGGACAGCTTGTTGATGTGGTACTGCAGGTGGGGGGAGCATGGCAGGGGAAGGCTGAGACACCTGCCCTGCCTGCCCCCCCCTCTTCCCAGGGCCCTCCTGCTGGGCCTCCCAAGGAGATGGGGTTCCCTGCCCCCTGGGGAGCCTGGGCACCTGCAGAGCGGCGAACACCATCATCTCCTCCTCAGTACAGTCGATCTCCTCCAGCAGCAGGTCCCAGCGGGCCTGCTCGTACAACTGGGTCAGCCGCACCGGGTCTGTCTGCAGGGCAGCCAGGCTGGTGAGATGCCAGCGTCCCAAACGCCACATGTCCCGCCCCTGCTGGTCGTGGCCCCACGTGGGCAGCAGACTCTATGCCCAAACTGCCAGCTTTCCATCCATCCCCCCAACCAAACTTGGTTGTGCCAATATTTGATGTGTGCCAGCTTGCAAGGGGAGACCCAGACAGCCATTCAATGCAGAGGGTGGGCTCCGAGCAGGACAGAACTATTGAGTATGTTGCTGCCACAATCAAGGATGTCACAGTGTGAAGGATGACAAAAGAATGGATTGAGGGGAGGCTTCCCAGAGGAGGTGACAGGCTAGGCAGCGACATGACCGATGACAGAAAGGCAGAGAGAAGGAAGAAGATTCCAGAGAGAGGGGTCTCAGCAGCCACGGGCAGCAAAGAGGAGCTGCGATGGACAGAGTGAGCCATGCCCGGGGAAGGAACAACCGGGGCTTAAACACACGCTTCTGGGCTACAGGCTCCGAACCAGCCCTGTGTGAAGACGGTGGCAAGGGCACAAAAGGAGCAGGTCCCTCCCCAACCTGGCAGCCAGGTGTCAGCAAGTGGCACCTGGCAGAATGCGAGGGAAATGCTGACTCAGAGGCACAGCAGCACCGGTGCCCAGGCCCAGCCAAGTGTGGGGCACTGTGTTGAAAAGGGCGAATTAGAAGGGAGCTGGAGGGGGCAGCTGAGTGGCGGAGTAAGTAAAGCCACTGGCTGTGAAACCAGCCTCCCATATGAATGCTGGTTCAAGTCCCAGCTGTTCCATATCAGGTCCCTGCAACATGAGTCCCTGGGGCCATGGAGTGTTCACATGAAGGAAAACATGTCCCCAGTCCCCTTCCGCATACTATAGTCTAATATCAATTCCAGACAGATTGTACATCACTCATGCAAGTTTAAGCACGGCCGTCCTCTGCTGCTTTCCCAGGCCACAAGCAGGGAGCTGGATGGGATGTGGAGCCACTGGGACATGAACTGGTGCTTATATGGGATACTGGTGCTTAAAGGGGGGAGGATTAGCCAATCGAATCATTGCACTGGGTCCAAAATGAACAAATCTTCACAAAAACATAAATGCAGGGCCCGGCGGCATGGCCTAGCGCCTAAAGTCCTCGCCTTGAACGCGCCGGGATCCCATATGGGCGCTGGTTCTAATCCCGGCAGCTCCACTTCCCATTCAGCTCCCTGCTTGTGGCCTGGGAAAGCAGTTGAGGACGGCCCAAAGACTTGGAACCCTGCACCCATGTGGGAGACCCGGAAGAGGTTCCTGGTTCCCGGCTTTGGATCAGCGCGCACCGGCCATTGCGGCTCACTTGGGGAGTGAATCATCGGACGGAAGATCTTCCTCTCTGTCTCTCCTCCTGTCTGTATATCTGAGTTTGTAATAAAGTAAATAAATCTTTAAAAAAAAAACAAAAACAAAAACATAAATGCAGCTTTCACAGAAAAACAGAAATTTAACTTTGCGATTGTGGGGCAGAAAATAATTCTTCAATAGGTCATAGAATGTTTTGTTTTGTTTTTAGTTTGTTTGAAAGAGAAGTAGAGAGAGGGAGGGAGAGGGAGAGAGATCTTGCAGCCGTTGGTTTACTCCCCAGTTGCCCACAACAGCCTGGGTTAGGCCAGATGGAATTTAGGAGCCCAAACTCAGTATGTGTGGCTGGCCAGGGCGCAGGTCCTGGCGTCTTCAGGGCTGCCTCCCAGGGTGCGCAGTGGAAGGGAGCTGAATCCCAAGTGGGGCTGCGACTCCAATCCACGGACTCTAATGTGGGATGCAGATGTCCCAAGGGCAGGAACCATCGCAGCCAATGCCTGCCCCTGGACACGAGAGGGTTAGGAGCTGGCACTGCAGCACAGAGACATCACCTACAACCTGTGCGTGCTGGACGAGGCCCAGCTGTTTTACTTCCAACGTAGCATCCTGCTGGTAATCCTGGGAAGACAAGCGAGGATGGCCATGTCCTTGGGTCCCTGCATGTGGGAGACCTGGCTATAATTCCCAGCTGCTGCCTTTGGCTTGGCCCAGTGCTGCCGTCTGAAGGAGTGAAGCAGCAGAGGGAAGATCCCTCTCTGCTCTGTCTCTCCATCTCTCTCTGTAAACTCTGGCTTCCAAAATAAATAAATGCATCTTACCAAAAAATTGTGTAATTCTCCTGCATAAAAAGAACACAGCACTGCAGCTGTGCATCCACCAGCAGGCATGCCTGGCAAAGCTCACCATGTCTCTGTTCCCCAGAGCCCACACTGCACAATGCCTGCCAGCAGCCTAAGGGAGAAGCCAGCAGTGGCACATGGACGCAACACGATGCCGGACAGAAACAAGAGCGTTTGCTCCAGGTACAGGCAACTTGCATGAATCCGACAAACGGAGCGTGCAGGAGCTGGGTGCAAAAGAGTTTAGACTGGGTGGCTCCATTTTTTTTTTTTTTCTGTTTAAGGAAAACACACACAAAACAAGCCCTCTGAGAACTTGAAAATACAGTTGCTTGGCTGGTGTTGTGGGCATGTTAAGCCTCCACCTGCAGCAACAGAATCCCATATGGCTGCTCTGCTTCTGATCCAGCTCCCTGCCCGTGTGCCTGGGAAAGCAGGCCTGTGCCCACGCGGGAGGCCTGGAAGGAATGCCTTGCTCCCAGCTCCCTGCCCGTGTGCCTGGGAAAGCAGGCTTGTGCCCACGTGGGAGGCCTGGAAGGAACACCTGGCTCCCTCTCAGCTCCCTGCCCGTGTGCCTGGGAAAGCAGGCCTGTGCCCATGTGGGAGGCCTGGAAGGAACACCTGGCTCCCTCTCAGCTCCCTGCCCGTGTGCCTGGAAAAGCAGGCCTGTGCCCACGTGGGAGGCCTGGAAGGAACACCTGGCTCCAGCTGCAGCCTGGCTTCACTTTGGGCATTGCGGTCATTTGGAGAGTGAACCAGTGGAAGACAGGGGTTTCTTTCATTTCTCCTCCTCTCTCTATAGCTCTGCCTTTCAAATAAATAAAAAATAAATTTAAAAAAAATCTGAGCAGCTGGCATGGTTACCTAGCAGGTAAAGCCACCAAGTGCAACACAGATATCTAACAATGGGTGCCAGTCCATGTCCCAGCTGCTCCACTTCTGACGCTACTTCTTGCTGATGCCCTGAGAAAACAATCCAGGTTGGCACTTGGCATTCAGTCTTACACACGTGGGACATCTAGATGAAGCTCCTGGCATCTGGGTTTGACACGACCCAGCCCCAGATGTCACAGCCGTCTGGGGAGTGAACCAGAGGATAGAAAATCTTTCCATAACTCTTCAAAAACAAAACAAGACAAAAAATTTTAAAGATTTGGCTGGCTTACTTTTTTTAAAGATTTATTTTTTATTGCAAAGTCAGATATATATATATATATATATAGAGAGAGAGAGAGAGAGGAGGAGAGACAGAGAGGAAGATCCTCTGTCCATTGTCTCACCCCCCAAGTGACCGCAATGGCCAAAGCTGAGTCAATCTGAAGCCAGGAGCCAGGAACTTCCTCTGGGTCTCCCACACAGCTGGGTGCAGGGTCCCAAGGCTTTGGGCCGTCCTCGACTGCTTTCCCAGGCCACAAGCAGGGAGCTGGATGGGAAGCAGGCTGCCGGGATTAGAACTGGCGCCCATATGGGATCCCAGCACTTTCAAGGTGAGGACTTTGGCTGCTAGGCCGCCACGCCGGGCCCTGGCTGACTTACTTGAATACATTTGTAGAATTTCCACAGTCAGCAGGTGATTGTGAAGCTAAGTCAGGCTACTCTCCACAAAATAGAACAAAAGGACAAAGAGTTGAAAGATGAAGATCAGTCTGTGCAGTTTTCCTTTGGAAAAAAAAAACCAGTCCAGGAAGTGCCCTACCCACCAAATAGAGCTAGAGAAAGGAGAAAAATGAAGGCGAGCAAATTCCTAACTAGATTATATTGGAGTATTTGTCCAAAACTGAAGGGCTGACTCAGGCTTCCGCTCTGAATGGGTCAGGAAGCAAGAGTCATACAAGGACTTATTACTGAGAGATTTTGGAATACCAGGTGTCAGGAAAAGATTCTAGAAGTTTCTGTCATTTTCTTTCCCTTTATAAGAAACGATAGAAGTGTCACTGGAAGGACTGGAAGAAACATGATAGCCGGCTTCCCGTGGGAAGGCATCTCCAGCATCCGCAGAAGGCCAGCCAACCACAGCTCTCTCGTCAGGAAAGTTCTGTCAGGACCGAGTGCAGCGCCACTGCCTCCACAGACACTCACACCTCCGTGCCCTGCCAAAGGGAGCCGTGGAAACCCGTTCTCCCCTGAGAGGAGGGAGGCGGCGGTCAACAGCAGTCCAAAAACCCAGGGAACCAAGCCAGTTACCAAGGAACGGCAAGCCCAGGGACAACCACCACGCCGTGGGCCCGATGGCGAGCGATCCACGAGCCACGAAGGACGTGGCTGCGACGGGTATCCTGGTGCCACAGGCCACTGTAAAAGGAGTCTGGGGTGGGGGCGCCCAAGGAAGGAACGGCCCCACCCATCACCGTGCAATGCCCAGTGGCCAGAAACAGTCACACATATCATGACCAGAAAACCTCTGGGATCAGCAATCAACTGAACACGGCAGCTCGGCACTGCCAGAGTGCAGACGCCGAACACCGCTCTCCGGTTTCACTGCGAACGCGGGAGTTACAGGGCCTCCTGCTCACTGCCATGACCACATGCATGCCTTGAACCCAAGACTGCAAACCACCTGATGAGAAACGCGCAGGGAGATGTGTGAGCGAGGGGACGGGGATGGGAGACAGGGACTCGCTCTTCTCATGCGCCGCAGGCTGCTGTGGCAACCATCAGAGACTGCTCTGACTCAAAACACACGTGAATGTAAAATAGAAGAGTGACCAGGACCCCCGAAGGCCAAGGGAACGAGCGGAGACAGCCTCCCCTGCGCCCCCTGCCGGAGAGGGGCTCCCAGCTGCAGCCCAGGCCCAGGGACCCACAAATGCGGGACTCAGCACAGGAAGGAAGCGCTGGAGCCCGCAGTGGTTTTTTATATGCTATTTCCAGGGCCTGGGGCGGTAGCCTAGCAGCTAAAGTCCTCCCCTTGAACGCGCTGGGATCCCATATGGGCGCTGGTTCTAATCCCAGCAGCCCTGCATCCCATCCAGCTCCCTGCTTGTGGCCTGGGAAAGCAGTCGAGGATCGGCCCAAAGCCTTGGGACCCTGCACCCACGTGGGAGACCTGGAGGAGCTCCTGGCTTCGGATCAGCTCAGCTCTGGCCCTTGCAGCCAATTGGGGAGTTAATCAACGGACGGACAGACGATCCTTCTCCCTTCTCCTCTCTGTATATCTAACTTTCCAATAAAAATAAAATAGATCTTTTAAAAAAAAAACCCAGGAGGTGGGAGAATAAGCAAGAAATGCAACGCAGGTGAAGAGACAAACGGCCCATAGAAACAGACCTTGAAACACACAAGGAAGAGCCGATGGACAAACCTGCCTTCAGTCACTCTGAATGCATCCACTGGAGTTCAGAAAGGAACAGAAAGCTGCAGAGGCAAAGGAAATGGGCGTGGAAACTGTCACTGGAAAAGCTATGGAAAATGTGAAAAAGGAAGAACTGGGCAGGCCAGGCCCATCTTGGAGTACCTGACTGGTGAGTCTGAAGGAAGGAACTGGGTGTGTATGACTCCCTTGGGACCCGGTACCCACTTGGGAAACCCGGAAGAAACTCCAGACTCCTGGCTTCCAGATTAGCTCAGCTCTGTTTCGACCATGTGGGTTATGAACTAGCAGGTGAAAATTTTTTTCTTGAGCCTGGTGCAGTAGTCTAGTGGTTAAAGTCTTTACCTTGCAAGCACTGGGTCCCATATGGGTGCCGGTTCTAATCCTGGCTGCTCCACTTCCCATCCAGCTCCCTGCCTGTGGCCTGGGAAAGCAGTCGAGGACGGCCCAAAGCCTTGGGACTCTGCACCCTGTGGGAGACCTGGAGGAGGCTCCTGACTCTTGGCTTTAGATCAGCTCAGCTCTGGCCGTTGCGGCCATTTGGGGAGATGAGCCAGCAGATGGGAGATCTGTCTGTTTCCCCTTCTCTTTGTAAATCTGACTTTCCAATAAAAACAAATATTTTAAAAACAAACAAACAAACTCACACGAACAAAGGGTTTAAGCTCTTATTGCGGACAGGTCAGCACTCCCAGAGCTACCAGAGGGTCCACCAGCCAGACAGGGCACAAGCCCAGCTGGCAGCGTGGCGGTACACATAAGGTCGGAGCACAGGAAGCGGGCAGTGTGGGCACACTCCGGAAAGGCCTGCCGCAGGTTCCGAACGTCCTACTGGGAGCACAGGCGGCAGGGCCAGGCTTCCCATGACACCGGCATACCAACACCACAGTCCCAGCTGCTTCCACGACCAATCCAGCTCCCTGCTCATGCGCTTGGCGAAGCAGAAGGCCCAAGGGTCTGGTCCGCTGTGCTCACGTGGAACACCAGGCTCCTGGCTCTAGTCCTCAGCCCAGGTGTAGCTGTTGCGGCCATTTGGAGAGTGAACAGTGGATGGAAGAGCTCTCTCTAGCTCTGCCTATTGCATTTTTTTAAAAGTTTCTTTTTTTTTAAGATTTATTTATTTTTATTGGAAAGTCAGATATACAGAGAGGAAGATCTTCCAACTGCTGATTTGCTCCCCAAATGGCCACAACAGCCAGAGCTGAGCTGATCCAAAGCCAAGAACCAGGAGCTTCTTCTGGGTCTCCCATGCAGGTGTGGGTCCCAAGGCTTTGGGCCGTCCTCAACTGCTTTCCCAGGCCACAAGCAGGGAGCTGGATGGGAAGTGGAGCTGCCGGGATTAGATTAGCAGCAGTGCCCATATGGACCACCACTCCCACTGGACAGCATGAGTTGGGATAGGGGCAGACCAGACCGGGCAGGGCTACAACACCAGTGGGCCTCATGTGAGCTAAATCAGGGAAAAGCCAGGCTGGGCTGACTGTTCCTACTGGTCCAAGCATAAAGCAGAATGAGTGAGGGTTGGCTGGCCTTTGCCACAGCATCAGCTGGTAGAGGCTGGCACTGGGGGCTAATTCTGTCAAGTTAAACTGCAGAACCACCTACGGAGAACATGATCTGGGAGTGACCCAGTAGAGAATAAGTGGGCACCTCCCTCTTGGGCTACCACTACCACTGGACAGCATGAAAACCAGGACTGGAGCAGGCATGGCTAGACAGAACGGCACTCATGTGCAGGCTGGACAGTAGGGCTGGTTGGGTGAACTAGGCTTCAATGTCATTGACATGAATAAAAACTGAATGGGATGTGGGACAGACTGGACAAGTCTGCTGTACTTACTGTACATACGGGAACCAGGGTAGAGGGCTGGCCTGATGGGGGTTATTGGGTGTCAGCCTGACTGGGCTGCAGATCTCCCTGGTTTGCGAGAGGGGCGAGTGTGTGCTGGGCAGAATCAGGCTTGACTGTAACACTCATTGGTTCGTTGGAAGACAGGGCTGGAAACAGAACTGACCCAGCAAATGCAACCACCAGCTGATTGGGGCGATGGACTGTGCCGGCCCTGTACTGGCAAGCACATGCAAGAATCAGGCCTGGGATCACCTCAGATGAAGTTTCTTTGGAGATCCCTCCAACTGAACTGCTGAACTCAGAACCCCAACCATGAAGAGACTATGTCAGCCAGGGGATTCTGAAGAGATTTCATCACACTTGGAACGGCGAGATTGGCAGCAATTCAGAACTGTTGAACTATCAAAACTGCTTCAGCAAGACCCTTGGAGCATGCCTTATGTCAGGGACCTGGGATGGGTGGGAGGCTGGGTGGGGCTTTTCCCTTTATCTCTCCCTTTATCCCAGATACAGAAAAAAAATAATAATATTAATGTGGAAACAATGGTCTTACCCACTTTCCTGTAGCCCTTGACCCTTTGTGCCATAATCAACTATGTAAAGATTATCAAAATAAAAGAATTTTAAAAAGAAAAAGAAAAGAAACCGGTGCCCATATGGGATCCGAGGCATGTAAGGCGATGACTTTAGCCACTAGGCTACAGCACCAGGCCCTTGCCTATTAAATTTTAAATATAAGTCATATATGTGTGTGTGTGTGTGTGTGTGAATTATTGTGCCGAGTGACAGGAAATAGCCAGAAAAAGGCAGGGATTGTGTAAGTCCCACAACCAGTGGGGCACAGCCAGTGTGGGCACACCTGCAGAGACCGAAGCCAGTGAAGGGTGGCTGGGGTGGGCAGGGAGTGACTGCAGCAGGGCGTGGGGGTTTTCTTTGGGGTGAGAATGATGTCCTCAAGCTTCCCAGTGACGCTTGCACAATCCGAAACACACGTGGCCCCAAGCTGGGCATTGCAAACAGGCGTGTGCTGTGGGCGGGGTGGGCTATCTCCAGGCTCTCACCCCGGGAACAAAGCCAGCGCCTGTGAGGAACAGCAGTGAGTGGAGGGAGGGCACAGACGTCAAGGGGGGCAGTAAAATGCAGGGCACGGCGCCCAGCAGGGTCTGACCCTTAGGGGGCTTCACGGGCAAGGGTGACTGGGTAGCCACGCTGGTTGGTGCTCACATCCCAGACGCTTGCGTCACAGAGGAGCGACAACGGGACCCTAAAAGTGCTCAGAACCCGAGGCGGTGGGGAAGGAGGAGAAAGGGAAGCAAGGCGCCAAGGAAGGGAAGTGATGGCGGAGGAGGGGAAGGAGCTGGGCCCGGAGAACTGGACACTGGGGACAGTGCAGTGCCCTGGGGCAGCGGCCATGAAGCAGAGGGCTGGGGGTGAAGGCTGGGGTGACAGCCCTGGGCAACGCCCGCTGGCCCCAAAGGGAAGGATGAGGACATGAATCAGAATGGCTGACGGGGATTTTTGCCCAAGAGAGGACCAATGGAGAGCCAGAGAAGGATCCAGAATGCTTTTGATGGGGAGGGAGGGGGATGGATTAAGGAACCCATGGGTTTTGGGGACCCCGTCCCAGGGCAGATGTTTAGCTGCTAGGCACACCCACATCCTGGTTCTGATCCTGACTCCTCCCCGTCTGTTCCAGCTCCCTGCTAGTGTGCCCAGCAGGCAGTGGAGGATGGCCCGAATGCTGGGGCCCTGCCACCCTCTTCCCAGTTCCAGCCTGACCCATCCCTGGCTGATGCAGGCATTTAGGGGAAGTGAGCCGGGGGTGGGGAGATCTCAACGGATACAATAACAAATACATCCAGTGTGGGAAGAGTGCCGCAGGAGGCATGAGAAGTGTCTGGGCTGCAGATGTGACCAGGTGAGCACGGTTTCCAGACACTGGCCATTGTCAGAAGGCAGAGCGGAGCATGGGGAGCCCCGGAAGGTGAGGAAGGTGACAGCTGGGGAGTGCTGGCAGAGCCCACAGCATGGCAAGCGAAGCCCTGAGCCCCAGAGGCAGGCTTGTGGCTTGGGTCTCTGTGGGTAGAAGGAGCTAGGGGGGATCCCAGTCCCTGCAATTCCAAGTGCCGACCACCCTCTCTCACCACCTACAGTGAGCCTCCTGAGCTGTCTCCCACCTCTCCCCCGAGGCTCAGTGTGCCCCTGAGCCCACTACTCTCCAGGGTGTCGATAAACAAGCAGGAAACGATAGAGGAGCATGGTGACTGCCCCCACCCTGGCTCCAGACCCCAGGCAGCTCCAGGCTGCCATGGCGTACCTTGGGGTCCAGGTCAAAGAAGCTGTAGTACTTGAAGCGCAGCCAGAGAGTGTCCCCCGCCTTGATGCCCTGCTGCATGAGGCACCGCGATGAGTCCAGCCACCTGCGCACAGAGGCCAGGGTCAGGGATGCTCCAAGGTGGGGTGTGTGGGTGGGAAAGGCCTGGAGGCAGGAGCTAGGGGGGACGCACCTGCTGTGAAGCTGGGTCTTGTCCGGCAGGGAGCTGGGTCTGGGCAGGCGCTGCAGCAGCACAGGGTCCGGAGGCGGCTGTGGCCGGCTCAGCATGCGGTAGCAGGCCTCTGTCTGCGCGCTGTCGGAGAAGTGTGCCGGCATCCCCCGGAACCGTGCCGGCGCCACCCCTGAAAGGCACAGGGTGGGGGTGCAGAGGTCAGCGTGGACGACCCCACCCAGCCTCGCTCGGCCCTAGCCGGCCCACTCTGCAGCGCCGCCCTGCTCACCGCCAGCCAGGACGACTCGGGTGAGGTCGAACACCTCCTCCTCCTCAGTCTCCTTCTCCTTCTTCTTCCTCTCCTTCCTCTCCGGAGCCCGTAGCAGCGACAGCTCCTCCGGGTGCCGGATGCCTGTCGGGGAGCTGGGCCTCAGCGGGGAGAACACCCCTCGTCCCCCCTTCCCTGAGGTCCAGCCCTGAAAGTGGGGTGCCCTGTCCCTGGGGCCACTCACTGAGGAGGCGGCAGATGGCAGCCACCGCCTGAAAGAGGGGCTGCGAGAAGCTGGTGCGGAGGCGCAGCGCGCGGCGGTTGGGCAGCCGCAGGAGGACCGGCCGGTGCTGGGGCCCGAAGAAGAGGCGGGCGTCGGCCAGGACCCCATACTTGTCCAGCGTCCAGTGCGTCTGCAGCAGCCACTGCCTCTTCTGCTCCCACCAGAGGGCGTGGTCTGACCAGTCCTGTTTGCGATCTGTGCGGATGAGGCCAGGCATGGGCGCGTGCACGCTCGGCAGCCTCCTTCTTGCAGCCCCCAGAGGCTCAGGGAGGTGCAGATCCCAACTGCTTGCTGCCTGTGCTCAGGGCCTGGGAGTGGGCCTGCCAGCACCTGCTCCGTGCAGTGTCTGTGAGGGATACGTGAGGCGACTGTGCAAGGCATCTTCAAAAAGTTCACGGAGCAAGTATCATTGAACAACTACAGGGGATTTTCTTCACCTAAACAAACTAATTCCAATTTACATGAATCCGAATGAAATGTTTCTTTGCTTTTATTTATTTGAAAGGCAGAGCAGAGAGAGAGAAAGGATCTTCCACCTGCTGGTTCTCTCCTTCAAATGCCAGCAACACACTGAAAGCCAGTGGCCTGGAATCAAACCCGGGTCTACCACATGGGGAGAAGGGACTCAAATACGTGAGCCATCACCTGCAGTTCCCCAGGGTGCGTGTTCCCACGGAGCTGGATTTGAAAGTGAAAGCGGGAGGGCCCGGGGCGATAGCGTAGTGGTTAAAGTCCTCACCTTGAATGCACTGGGATCCCATATGGGCCCCGGTTCTAATCCCGGCAGCTCCACTTCCCATCCAGCTCCCTGCTTGTGGCCTGGGAAAGCAGTTGAGGACGGCCTAAAGTCTTGGGACCCTGCACCCGTAAGGGAGACCCAGAAAAACTCCTGGTTCTTGGCTTTGGATCGGCACAGCACCGGCCGTTGTGGTCACTTGGGGAGTGAATCATCGGACGGAGGATCTTCCTCTCTGTCTCTCCTCCTCTCTGTATATCTGCCTTTCCAATAAAAATAAATACATCTTTGAAAAAAAGAAAAGAAAAAGTGGAAGCGGGAACTCTGATAGGTGATGGGCACATCCACCAGCAGCAGCTTAACTTGCTGTGCCTCAACACCCACTCTTCTGGAAGCTTCTCAGAAAACCGACCAGTTGAAATGGCAGAAAGAGTGAGAGCGAGTGACTGACCATGTGCTGCTGTGCTCACCAAGGGCCCAAAGCAGCTGGGGCTGGGTTAGGAGTCAGGAGCAGGCAGGTGGCAGGGACCAAAATGGACTGAAGCATCCCAGGGCACACACTGGCAGGAAGCCGGACTGGAAACAGAGCTGGGACTCGGACCAGGCACTGCGATATGGGATGTGGGCACCCCGTGCCGTGTCTTACCCAGCGTGCCAAGCCCCCGCCCCTCTATGGCCAAGCCTGGAGGCTCTGCCCTGCCGAGGAACCCTCACCGGAGAGCGTGAATGTGGATTCATTATTCGTCACTGGACAGGGCACAGGGGATGCCCAGCCTCCTCTCCATACCCCTGCAGAAGCTCAAGTACCAAGCCCACAGGCGAGCCACGCTGCTCCGGGACAGCCTGCAGCCCCTCCCACTCAGCCATCCACTAGCTGTCCTCTGTCTCTGCCCTGGGCCTCGTGCTGCCCACTTCCCCCTCTCGGCCTTCCCTGTTTCCATCCCATCCTGGCCGTGAGCCCCCCACTGTGGGGAAGCCCAGGCCGGCCTCTCGCCCTCAGGAGTGACTGAGCGTGGGCAGCCAGGGGGCTCAGGCTGCAGAGACTCGCCTGGCCTCCCTGGTGCTGGAGCCATGGCCTGTGTGCCTTTGTGTCTGATGCCACCTCCAGGCCTGTCACCCCACCGCAGGCCGGCCATGGCCGGGACCTGGCCTGCACACCTGCCGCGGCCCCGGCTGCCACGGATGTCTCTAGGGACCTTTTGTCCTGCTTCCGCTTTCATGCGGCCTCTTCCCAGGTGCTGGCCCAACAGGCCTCCCCACTCTCAGGCTCCTGCTTGGGGCTCCTGCGGGCCTGCCTTCCGGCTCTGGTTATCACAGCCCCTGCATGGGGGATTCGCTGCCTGCCAGGAAGGCAGGCCGTGCCCAGCATGCACATCCTTGGCCCCGAGGCTGATACCACAGGAGGCTGTGTAACTTCCTGTGGGGGCAGGGCCCTGGCACCAGCCTGAGCCCCAGGAGCCCCCCACACCTCCCCCCAGGATTCAGGTCCCCCCTCTACTTGACCCAGCCAAGGCACCCCCTTCTGCCCCAACAGTGATAGACAAAGGATTGCGGGGTGCCTTGCCTGCGCCTCAAGCCTGGGCCTCAGCAGACCCAACTGGGGCAGGCAAAGGGGGCTGCTGGGGGAGAGGAGGAGGAGAGAGGAAGGGAGGGGAAGTTGAGGAAATGTGTGGGAGCTGCCTGATGCAGCCAGGGACTGAGTCACGGTGACTAGGTGGGCCAGCCCGGAAGTGCCTGGGGGTCCTGCTGGCAGCCACCCGAGGGGTGTGCTGGGGTGGGTGTTAGGGGGTGCCTGGTACTCACTGATCTCCTCCACAATCTTGAGAATCACCCCGCCGATGTGCGACTCCCCGGTGACGCGCAGGGTCACCGTCTCAGCCTCAGGGTCCTCCTGGCCCACGAACACCCGCAGCTCCCAGGAGGAGTCGATGTAGTCCCCAGAGGCCGTCTGCATCCCCGCCATGGCTGCGGCTCGCTCCTACACTCAGGGCAGAAGGAGGCAAGCTGGGCAGGGGGTCCACACACCTGCGGTATCGGGACACACAGGCACGGAGGCCCCAGCAGGCGGAGCCGGAAGGGCTCTTGCAGATCACGTTGTCCAACCCACTCCACACTTGCAAGGATGCAGGTCTTGACCCCAGCTGCCCACTGCCTGCATGGGTGTGTGAGCCCAGTCCCGACCCATGGGTGGGAGCCAGACATCTCAAAGCAGCCACAGTACAATGGGGTGGGCGGGGGAGAGGGGTGTGCAGTGCACGCAAACAAGGCAGGGCCCCGGGGTCCCAGTTGTTGGCCAGAGCTTACCTTGCCTGCAAAGGCCGGGGTGGCAGATGGGGGATAGCGGCCTGGGCCTCGGGCTCTGTACCTGCAGCTGGGAGGCCTTCCCTTTTTGCCACCAGGCCTGTGGGGAGTTGCCTTATCACCAGCACAGTGTGCTCGGCCCCTCCCAGGGCGGGAGGCAGGGACCGGAAGCACACTGCAAGCGTGGTGTATGGCGGCTCCATGGGGCCCTGCCTCTGGCCCCGCAGCTACAGGAAGCGAGCAAGAGAAGAGGGGTCAGTGCACCCAGCAATGCCCCCTGCTCCTGGCAAAGTAGGCGACTTCAGCCCTGACCAGAGAAATCCCCCCACCCTGTTGGCGTTCATAGCCTGCCCCTGCCACCGCAGCAACCCTAGAGCTGGCCGCAGGTGTCCCTCATTTGCCAGAGACCCTGGAGGAAGGTCCTTGCTGCAGACAGCTTGCTGTTGCCCATCTAATCTCCAGTAGAACCTTAATTTCCAAGCTTGACAACCCCAGAGCTAACCAGGTAAGACAGAAATGAGCTTAGCCACTCAAACTTTCGGCCCCTTCCTTGGCCTCCAAGCTTCCAAGCGGACACCTGCCCTGGCAGCAGAAGGGCAGGGCTCCTGTGAGAGGGTCTAGCATGCCTTCTGGCCTTCCTGCTCCAGCAGAGCTGCAGGGAAGAGCTGGGGGGATGGGGGGTTCCTGGGGGAAGGTGGAGCCAGGCCCCAGGCTTATGCAAATGCGAGGCAGAAGTTGAGCACACTGCTGACCTCAGCGTCTTTCAGGGCTTGGCTAGTGAATGAGGAAGTCTTCCCCTGTTCCAGCCACCTCCCCTGTGCAGAATGCCCGAGACAAGCAGCTGCGGCAACCAGCCAGCTCTTCAAATTCGGTGTTGCAGAGCAGTGAGTTAAGCAGCTGCTTGGCAAGTGGAGCTTGGGCTGCTGCTTCTGAACCAGCCCCTGGCTAACGTGACAGAGAAAGTCAGAGCCAAGCAAGCCCTTGGGCTCTTGCCATGGCAGTGGGAGATACTTGATGGACTTCCAGGCTCCTTGCTTGCCTGTCCATGGCAGCCATCTGTGGAGTGAGCCAGTGGGCAACCTGTACTTTTTTTCCCCCTAAAGACTTATTTCTTCCATCCACTGGTACTCCAGTAATGGCTGGAGCTGTGCTGATCCAAAGCTCGGAGTTTCTTCTGGATGTCCCATAGGGGTGCAGGGTCCCAAGGCTTTGGGCCACCCTGCAATACTTTCCCAGGCCATAAGCAGAGATCTGGATGGGAAGTGGAGCAGCCAGGACACAAACCAGCGCCCGTAAGGGATGCCAGCATTTGGAGGTGGAGAATCAGTTGAGCCAACAAGCCAGCCCCTGCGTAACTCTTAATAATTCAATTCAGGGGGAAAAGCCCACACACAACAATCTGACTCGAACCCCCACAAGCACACTGCAGAGGTCTCCCAATCCTCCACAGAAGTGATCATGGGCCACAGCCAGCGCTCCAGGGGCCAACGGGCCTGGGGCTTTCCCACTGGAGTGTGGAGTAGCAGACCAGGCTCACCCCAGGTCCAGCTCCTGCCAATGCCACACCGGAACAACAGCACCACCTGGCGGTGACCCAGGCAGAGCCACGTCCCAGCCCAGCTCACTAGGGCCCCCACGTGGCAGGCTCCAGGCCAGAGAAAAACCACAGGAAACAGGAGGCTGTGCATCTCCCGCATCCAGGATGCCACTCCCACAGGCCAGTCTTTGGAAAGAAGCCCTGAAACCACACCATAGAACCACGCCCAGCTAGCTTGTTTTATTGGAGAAGGGCTGGTGGAGTTAACAAGGTGAAGACAGCTGGGACCCAAGGCTGGGAAGAATACCCTCCCCTCCCCATACATGCCCACTGCCCCAAATAAAAAATAACCAACTATGGGAGAGCAGCTGAGACAGCAACTGGGGCCAGGGGAAGGAGACACGAACTCGGGGACGGTGATGTTGAGACCATGCGTGTGCTGGGTGGGCCAGAGGCGGCGGCTGGTGGGCAACACGCGTGGTGAGTCTCTTCCGCGTGGGCCCAAACATGGATGAGCTGCTCTCTGCCCCCGTCCTCTCCGCCCTGTTGCCTGCCACGGTCCCAGCTGTTTCCACAGGAGGGCGACAACGGAAGGGGGGACGCCGACGTCATCACCGGATGGCGATGAGCCCCACGTCCATCAGCTTCTGGATCTTCTGTGCAATGACGGGATTCTTCAAGTGTCTGAGGGCAGGGCAGGGGTCAGAAGTGAGCCTACTGTCTCATCCAGCCTCCCGTGGGTGCGTGCACAGCCTGAAGCCAGAGAGAACCCTGGAGCTAGGCCATCAGCACGGCGCCCCGCCCATCACTAACATTTCTCCGCTGTTAACTTGATCCCTCCCACCCGCCATTGGCTGTAACAGCCAGGGATGAACTGGACGCTCAGTGCTGCACCCAGGCCTCCCATGTGGCTGGCAGGGACCCACGCTTGCTGTCCGAGCAGCACTGGGAGCTGGTCGGAATCGGGATGACCTCAGGGTAGAACCGTACTCTCAAATGAGATGCCAGCCTTGCCACGAGGCACCTTCACCTGCTGCGCCCCAACTTCTGAAGAGAGTAACTACTGCTCCCCCAGACTGAGCCCCACTGAATTGCTCCTGCATTCCTGCCCAGCCACTCCTTGCACGACACTCACTCGCTGAGGGCCTGGGGGTCCTTCTGCATCTGCTCCAGGATGAGCCGCATGGCTGGGTCACTCATGATCTGCTGCACCTCGGGGTCAGCCATGGCCCGGCGTTTCACGTCCTCGGGGCTATCGTGGCGATTATACTGGGCCATCATGCAGCGCTGGTAGCCGTCTGCTGCCTCCTGCAGGCCAGAGATGGATGGGCAGTCAGGACTGACCAGGTCACTGCTCCACCAAGTCCAGGGGAATGGAGCAGCAGGGAAGCAGAGCCGGGCTGACGGATTGCACATAGGCAGCCTTCCCAGAGTCTGGGACCAGAAGTAACGACAACCCACTGCGGGCCAGGAAGACCTGTGATGCCCGCAAGCTCTATAGGAAAGCCAAGGCGAGAGGCCATGGTGACCCCACCTTACAGCTCGAGTCCAGGTCCAATGCCTTCTGGTAGACGTCCATGGCCTTCGTGTAGTCCTTCATGGCCTCTAGCGCAGCTGCTTTCCGTGTGTAGCCCTTGACTGCAGACAACAGCGGGAGTGAGACAGCGGTCGGGCCGCAGCTCCCACCCACTGCAGGGCCTGCCCAGAGCCCAGGGACAGCAGAGCCCAGGGAGGCACTCACTGAAGGTCGGCTCCAGCTGGATGCATTCCTCGCAGTCCTGGAAGAGCAGCAGAGAAGGCGTCAAGCTGACGGAGCTGGCCCTGCACAGCCCAGGAACTCCCAGTGGGCCACGCAGTGCAGAGCACAGCCACGGGGCCCTCCAAAGGCTGAGGCTACCAAACACACCAGCAGGTGGGAGCCTCAACTGTGAGGAACTGCAGAAAGCAGGACAATGCGACCTGTGCAGGCCTCCACAGGAGATGCGTGGTCGGGCAAGCAGGAAGTCTGGACATGGCTGCACTGTGACCTTGTTGGAGGTTACCAAGTGCACTGGTGGCTCTGCAGCCCAATGGGGTCACCGACAGGACAGCACACACATGAATGGGGGGATCTAGGCCTGTGGACCACTTCCTTGCACCCACATCGGAGGGACAATTTGTTGTTCAAATACTGTCTACTTTGCGTCCAATGCAGCTAGGCCATGCCAGCCACATGGGAAACTGACGTGATGCCCAGCCCTGGCTGTCACAGTCACTTGGGGAGTAAATTAGTGGATGGCAGAGCTGTCGCCGTCTTTCCTCTGCTTTTCAATTACATAAATCGTCTTCAAGACATAAACAAGAACCCAGGTCCAGATGGTTCCAGGCAGACAAGGCATTGTTACCTGCCCACAGACCTGTCCAGGTGTCCACCAGAGCAGCCAGGGAGCCAAGAGCAAGGCCAGGGTGGGTGCTGGAGAACATCACCCAGCCCCCATGCACCACACCACCTGGCAACCCTGACGTTACGTGCAGACCCCACAGAACCAAAACCAGGGACGTGAACAGCTTCGTGCACACAGCTTACAGTAGGCCTGTTCACAACAGCCAGTCCTACACACCTCAGTGCCCAGCACGCACTACAGCAGGACCTGGGGCTTTGAGCAGGGCACGCAAACACAGTGTGTATAGGTGACCATGGAGACATCAACCCATGGCAAGGGATGTTAGCTGGGAGAGTCCACCAGCCCGCCGAGCGGCTCACCTTGAGTGCCAGCTGAAACTCCAGGAGCTTGGTGTAGCAGGCAGCTCGATTGCTGTACAACTTGGCATCGCGGGGGTTCCGTTTGATGGCTTCCGTGTAATGCTTCATGGCCTGGGGGTAGTCCCCTGGAGGAGGAAGAGGCCAGCCACGGTCCTGCCACGGTCCCGGGCCAGGCACCCCACCCCCTCCCGCTGGGGGGGTCCCAGCGGCCAGCGCGGCTCGGGAGTACCTTTCTGGAAACACTCATTGCCTTTGTTCTTCTCCTCCAAGGCAAGGTCGGGGTTAATGTAGGCCAGCCGTTCCTGCTCCTTCAGGATCTTCTCTGCCTGAGGAGACAGACCCTCGGAAGGGTCAGACATCGCAGCCAAGATAGCAGTCACCAGGCTCTGAGCAGGCTGGCACGATTTCAGATCTAATCGGGACGCGTTTTCAGGGGCAGGTGACTTGGTATGGCAGGCCAGCCAGGAGCCAGGCTCCAGGAATTGAAACAGCCAAGGGGAACCCTATCTGTGTCTTCCGAATAAATGAACAAAAGCTGGGGGATCAAGGTCCCCATAGAAGTGAAATAGAACGGCTGGTGCTAACATACACAAGCAGAGATGGAAACACCACCAATCGGCTTCCTGACATTTTCTGCGGGCAAAGTCACCCACAGGACATGGTACACGCCACTTTAAGAATGCCAAGCACTGGGGCCGACGTGTGGCACAGTAACCTCAGCCTCCACCTGCGGCTGAGGTGCTCTATAGCATCCCAGTTGCTCCACTTAAAACCCCAATCCCTGCTTATGGCCTGGAAAAGCAGTAGAGGCTGGCTCAAGACTGTGGGCCCCTGCACAAGTGGGAAGAAACTTCTGGTTTTTGGCTTCAGATTGGTTCAGCTTTGGCCTTTGAAGCCATTTGGGTAGTGAACCATCAGATGAAAGATTTGCTCTCTGTAAAAACCTTTCTTTTCAAAACATAACTAAATCTTTAAAACAATGCTAAGCAATGGCCCACAACACGTTTAACGACACCCTTGGTCCCCGAGCTGCCCGGCCCACCCACCTGCTGGCACTTCTTGAGCACGTCCGGCGTGCGGTGCTCGGCGAGGGACTTGTTGTAGAAGTGAATGGCGTCCTTGTGCTTCTCCTCCTTGAAGTAGGAATTGCCGATTCGAGCGTAAGCTCTGATGGGACCAGAGGGAAGGGCGTGTTGCGGGAAGAACCAGGGCCGCCCCACAGTGTGGGCACGTTGCCCTTCCCACACCTTGTCTTGGCTCCTGTGCCCAGCCTTGCAGTTAGCCACCCTCCCTCCGCCCTGCTCCCCAGGGCAGCCCGGGAGCCGGCATACTTGGCGATCTGTCGGTAGTCTTCCCGGTTCTCGCGGCCCACGTCGATGGCCTTCTCGCACAGCTCCCGGCACTTGTTGTAGTCGCCCTTCTCAAAGTACACCGCTGCCAGGACGCAAGAGCAGCACTCAGCACCCATGCCGTCCGCGGAGGGTCCGAACTCCCACCCGGCCCCGCGCCACCCTGGGGGGGTCTGAGCTCCCGCCTGGCCCCGAGCTGCCCTCAGAGGGTCTGAGCTCCTGCCTGGCTCCACGTCTTACCAGCTTGGTTGGTGATGTAAGTCATGTTGGTGGGGTCCAGTTCCTTGGCTTTGTCGTAGTGCTTCAAGGCCGTATCAAAGTCTTTCTTCTTGTAGGCGTCATTGCCCAACTCCTTTTCCTTGAGGGCCTGGACAAGGTTGGGAGGAATGAGTGTTGAGCGTATCTGGGACAAGCAGAGCAGGCTGCTGGGACTTCACCGTCTGTCCCAGCAAGTTCCCCACGCTCTAGGGTTTCCGCAGCCAGCTGACTGGCACTGAACTGCCATGCCGCTGGTAAGCCACTGTGCCATGCCAGCATCCCAAGTGGGAATCCCAACTTCAATCCAGGCTGCTGAACTTCCCATCTAGCTCCCTGCTTAATACACTTTCATTGGGAAAGTCACAGAAGATTGCCCAAGTCCTTCCTTGGGCCCCTGTCGCCCATGTGGGAGACCTGGATGGAGTCCCAAGCCTTGGCCTCAGCCTGGGTCAGCACCAGCCACTTTGGCCATTTGTGGGAGTGAACAGAAGACGGAAGATCTCCGTCTCTCCCTGTTACTTTGTCTTTATAACAAAAGAAACAGGAAAAAAAAGGGTTCACTTCCTCCAAACCCCCCATTCCCCATCTTGTCTCCTGGCTCTGTGTCAGCCAGGCAGGGGCTTCCTTGGAGGAGAGCAAAGCCCCTCAGGCTGGACCTGACTCCGAGAGTGGCCCAGCAGCCCGTCACTGCGAGGCTGCAGGCCTCCTGTCACAGGCCATCCCAGGGTGTAGCCTGCAGGGAGACCGAGAGCTGGCGCAGGGCTGTGGCAGCGGCTGCCTTCCGCACAGCTCAGCGCCGCCCACACTGCCAGGCCTCTTGCAGCGCCGAGACACCCCAACAACCAACACAACCCACTGAAAAGGGCTAATTCTGGCAACAATCTGCTATTCTTATGTACAAGAAGGGAAACAAAACTGCTGTCAGTGCAGGCCTGTGTCCTGGAGGCAGTGCTGGGCAGCGGACCTCGTTCAGCTGCAGGCCGCAGCCAAGCAGGCAGAGCCACGGCCAAGCGAGGCTCCCTCCTCAAGGAGCACACGGAGAGGGCCATGGCTGGCGGGCTCTGACCAGCATGCCCGTGGGCAGTGTCACAGCAGCCAGGGAAAACTCCAGGAGGGCCGCACGTGTCGCTGCAGGCCTGGGACCCAGGTGGTAAGACGGGGCCTCAGAAAGCTGGTGGGAGAGGCCTAGTGGTGCAGGCATTACGCCACCTCCTGCAACACTGGCGTCCCATACACGCACTAGTTTTAGTTTCGGCTGCTCCACTTTCAGCCCAGCTCCCTGCTAAGGTTACTGAGAAAACAGCAGGACATGGTGTAAGGGCTTAGGCCTGGCTATGCCCAGCTGTTGCAGCCATTTGGGGAGTAAACTGGAAGATAGAGCACCTCTTATCTCTTTCAAACTCTACCTTTCAAATACTTAAACAAAATGCATTCGGGACCAGGACGGTGGCATAGCAAGCTAACTTGGTCTCTGCAACCAGTATCCCATATGGGTGCTGCATCCATGTGGGAGACCTGTAAGCAGCTCTTGGCTCCCAGCTTCAGACCAGCCTAGCTTTGGTTACTGCAGTCATTTGGGGAGTAAACCAGTATAGATCTCTCTGGGCCCGGCACAGTAGCCTAGCAGCTAAACTTCTTGCCTTGCATGCACCAGGATCCCATATGGGAGCCAGTTCTAATCCCAGCAGCCCTGCTTCCCATCCAGCTCCCTGCTTGTGGCCTGGGAAAGCAGACGAGGATAGCCCAGTGCCTTGGGACCCTGAACCCACGTGGGAGATCTGGAAGAAGCTCCTGGCTTCTGGCCTCGGACTGGCTCCGCTGCAGCTGTTGCAGCCACTTTGGGAGTGAATCAGCAGACAGAAGACCTGTCTGTCTCTCCTCCTCTCTATATCTGACTTTCCAATAAAAAATTAATACGTATTTTAAAAAGTCCCTAGTAATTACTGTATTTTAAAAAATTGTCTTCCAAGTAAAATAAATGAATCCTGTATTAGGGCTGGCACAGTGGCTCAAAAAGCTAATCCCCAGGCTACAGGCACTGGGATCTGATATGGGCACCAGTTTGTGTCCCAGCTGCTCCCTGCTTGTGGCCTGGGAAAGCAGTGGAGGATGGTCCAAGTTTTGGGGCCCTGCTTTGGGTCTCCACCATGTGGGAGACCCAGAAAAGGCTCCTGACTTTGGACTGGCTCAGCTCTGGCTGCTCCAGCCACTTGGGGAGTGAACCATGGACAGATCTTCCGGTCTCTCTGCCTAACAAAAATAAATAAATCTTAAAAAAAATATATCATGAAACGATGTAAAACTTCAAATTTTCCTTTCCAAAGATAAAGTTATCTTTTAGTTCCACTTCCCAAACTTTGTGGCCAGTCTGTCTATTCACACATGGCAGCGCAGAGGGCAATCAGACCTGCTTCTTGTTCTCCGGGAGGTCTTCCTCCATGGGCTCTGGCTTGGGCTCCTTCTTGGGGGGCGGGGGCGGAGGGGGTGTGGCGGCCGCCTCCTCTTCCTCATCCATGCTGCCCAGATCCACACCAAGCAGGACACTGAGGGTGGTCATGATCCGAGGGTCTTGCAGTTTCCTAACAACGATCACAAAATAGAAAAATTATCCACCACCCCTCCTGATTTTTTAAAAAAAGACATGTTGATTTGAAAGGTAGAGCTACAGAAAGACGGAGACCTTCCGTTCCCTGGTTCACTCCCAGGTGGTAGCAAAGCCACGAGCTCCGCCCAGCTCTCCCAGGGATGCAGTGCCATGCACAAGGCCGCTCCTCCACTGCCTTTCCAGGTCAGTAGCAGGAAGTTGCAATGCAAGTGGAGCAGCTGGGACTTGAACCAGTGCCCACAAGGTGGCATTGCAGGTACTTTCTATGCAACACCAGGCCCCCAATCAACAGATGTTAAATCGCCCATGCCTTGCTCAAGGCCTTAGCCCGCCCCACGTGCCAAGCTAGTGCCGATGATGTGGAATGCTGGTTTGCACTCCAGCTGCCTCACCTGCTGCAGCCCCTGGGAAGGCAGCGGAGGCTGCCCTAAGCGACAGGGCCCCTGCTGTCCACATGGGGGACTTGGCTGGAGCGCCAGGCCCAGCCCTGGGTGTTCTTGTCATTTGCAGAGTGAACCCATGCCTAAATATCCATCTCTTCTGCAGCTTTTTTTAAACTTTCAAATCAGAAAATTAAATGGGGTGGGGGGAGAGAATAGAGGACTTCTCTGCACCACCTAGGAATTACAATGGAAATACTCGATGCTTTAAAATCCAAATTGTAACCTGTATCAGATGCTGGCTCATGTCCTGGTTATTCTGCTTGCAATCCAACTTCCTGCTAATGTACCCTGGCAGGCAGGTAGGCAGCAGCTCAGCTCATGTGGTGGCCCAGCCCTAGTTGTTGTGGGCATTTGGGGGGTGAACAAGCAGATGGAAAATTTCTCTCTCATCACTTCGCCTTTAAAAATGATCTCTCGGGTCCGGCAGCGTGGCCTAGCGCTTGAAGTCCTCACCTTGAACGCCCCGGGATCCCATATGGTTGCTGGTTCTAATCCCAGCAGCCCTGCTTCCCATCCAGCTCCCTGCTTGTGGCCTGGGAAACCAGTTGAGGATGGCCCAAAGCATTTGGGACACTGCACCCACGTGGGAGACCCGGAAGAGGTTCCCTGCTTTGGATTGGCACAGCACCGGCCCGTTGCGGTCATCTGGGGAGTGAATCATAGGATGGAGGATCCTCCTCCCCAGCTCTCCTCCTCTCCTCCTCTCTGTATATCTGACTTTGCAACAACAACAAAAAAAATCTTTAAAAAAGTAAATAAGTAAAAATAAAAATGATCTCAGAGGCGGTTGAACTTGAACTGGACAAGTGGGATGCTGGACTCTGTATAGTGTAAACTTTTAATTAGGAAATCTCAACGGAACTTGATCTGTGGTTATGCATCAAGGTGAAGGAATTCATGATGGGGGAAGGGTTTGGGGTGAAGGGGGGGGAATCCCAGTACCTATGAAATTGTGTCATGTAATGCAATGTAATTAATGAATAAATGAATATTTAAAAAAAAAAATAAAATAAAAAAATAAATAAAAATGATCTCTCTCTGAAACAGAATCTAAGTTACAGAGCTTAGAGGGAGAGGGCCGGGAGATCTTACCTCTGGCTGCTCCCCTTGGGACGACTGCAACAGCCACGCTGAAGTCAGGCGTCAACCACTCCCTACACTTTGGCCCATCTGCTGCAGCTTGCCCAGGCCATTAGCACAAAGTGGAGCATAAATGCAGCCATGACGCTACACACAGGCCCCGTGCGCAGCGCCAGGGGCACAGGCAGCACTCATTGGCTAGGCCACGATCATGACCCTTCTGCCAATGTAAACAAAGCCCTACTGCTCTGCAGAAACCACACTGGCCCCGCACTCCTACTCACGTGCCCAGGTCGGCTGGCTTGTGCCGTAGCTGCTCGATCAGCTCCCGGTAGCTGGGGTCGTTGAGCAGCGGCCTGGTCCTGGGGTCGTTCTCCAACTTCTGGTAGAGGTTGGGCATGTTAAACGGATTCATGAACTTCCTCTCTGCTGGGACACAGGGAAGTGCAGGCTGCCGTTTTTGAGGAATGAAATTCTCAAACTAATCCCACAATAACAGCAGCAGCGAAATCCACCCAGCCAAGCCCCGGGTGCGCACCTGCCAGGCGGGCCTCCATGTTTTGCAGGCCCTCCTTGAGTTGCGGGTTGTGTGCCTCATGCTTCAGGCCTTCCTCATAGGTCCGCTTCGCTTCTTCAAACCGGTTTAAGAACTCGAGCGCAGCCGCTTTGCGGGAATAGCCCTTGAGCCAACAACAACAGAAATGAATCATCAATCCTGGGCGCACACTACTCCCACCGACTCCGCACTTGGTGAAACCAGTGGGTTTTTGTAACTGGCCCAGCCACACAGAGGCCGTTGTCAAGGCTGACACTGTGAGTGTGGCCCATACCCCGGCCAGCCCAGCACCTCCTCTTCCTGGGACCAAGAAGGCAGCCCGCATTGCCAGGACTAGCCGACCGGCCGGCAGCATTCCCAAGTGGCTCCTCCAACAGGGAGTGGCACATGGGACTGTGACAATGGACAGGGCGGGCAAGCAGCCAGCCAGGAGGGCAGGCTCAGGCTGCGCCAAGCGGCCCCTTACCTTGCCCCAATCAGGCTTGAGCTCGACAGTCCTGCAGCCGTCCTCGTAAGCCTTCTGGTAGTCGCCCTTCTTGGCGTAGGCCGCAGACCGGTTGCTGTAGAGCACGTGGTTCTGAGGGTCTAGCTTGATGGCTTCCGAGTAGCACTGTAAGGCATCGTCGATGTTGCCTGCGCTCAGGGCCTTGTTGCCCTTCTCTTTCAGCTCGTTCACCTGCAAGAAGCGGAGGCAACACATTCAGCCCCTCCCCCACCACCCCACTCCGGGAGCCCGCAGAGTGGCCTGTGGGGAGGACAGTCCAGCTGTCTGCCCCATCTGCTCTCCCCGGGGGCTAAGGGACCTCTCTCTGACAGCCCCCCAACTCCCTCCATGGCAAACTCAATTCACGTGGCAGAAACCCTGAGGGAAGCGGGCACACGCAGCACAGAAGCCATGGTGGTAAGAGGTGGCCACCCGCAGTGCGCTTTTCCTGCCCGAGCAAAGCTGGCCCCCAGCGTACATGGGATGGAGGACAGGGTGTGTGGCCTGGCCTTGATTCCCATCTCCACAGGCTGCCTGCCAGCTGGAAGGAGGGCCCCACCCCCCACCCTCCCACCCTACTCTAAAAGCTCTCTTTAAAATGCAAACACTTGGGGTAGGCGTGGTGGCAGAGCCAGCTAAGCCTCTGCCTGTGTGCCAGCACCCCACGTGGATGGTCCCAGCTGCTCCACTTCCCATCCAGCTCCCTGCTTGTGGCCTGGGAAAGCAGTAAGGATGGCCCAAAGCTCTGGGGCCCTGTACCCCCGTAGGAGACTGGATAGTTACTGATTGGATTCAGACCCACCCAGCCCTGGCCACTGTAGCCATTTGGGGAGTGAAGCAGCAGATGTAAAATATCTCTAATTTAGGGCCCGGAAGTGTGGCCTAGCGGCTAAAGTCCTCCGCTTGAACGCACTGGGATCCCATATGGGCCCCGGTTCTAATCCCGGCAGCTCCACTTCCCATCCAGCTCCCTGCTTGTGGCCTGGGAAAGCAGTTGAGGATGGCCCAGAGCCCTGGGATCCTGTACCCGTGTGGGAGACCTGGAGGAAGCTCCTGGCTCCTGGCTTCGGATTGGCGCAGCACCGGCCATTGCGCTCACTTGGGACGGAAGATCTTCCTCTCTCTCTCTTCTCCTCCCCGTATATCTGACTTTGTAATAATAATAAAAAGTAAATCTCCCCTTTGAACAGATCTTAAAGAATACTTTGAAAAGCAGATTTTTACAGAGAGGGAAGAGATAGAGAAGGTCCTCCATCTGCTGGTTCACTCCCCAAGTGGCCACCAGGTCCAGAGCAGGAATTTCTTCCAGGTCTCCCTGATGGGTGCTGCTGCTCCAGACAGAGCAGCGGAGACATGAGCCCGTGCTCACAGCGCATGCCACCACCACAGGCAGTGCATCAGCCTGCTGACCACCATGCCAGCCTCAAGAGACAAATACTAAAATAGATAAAGAAAGGGCAAACACATCCCCATGGTGGGCCCATCCCACAATTACTACAGTCTCTGTGTCTGTGGCTCCCACAGAAGACGGCAAGAACAGAGAGGGGATGAAAACCTAACTGCTACCAGTGCGGCTAAGGACGGTCCTGGCTAGCACTCCCCTGGACCCCGTGGCCTGCAGGGGGGCAGGGCACAGGCTGGGCAGCCAGGCTGTGTGCACTGGGATGCCACAGGCTCAGCTGTCACCCGCAATTCCAGCACTGCCAGCTCCAGTTCCTGCTGCTCCAAGTGGAATGCTGTGGCCAGGAATTACCAGCAAGTGTAGCATCTGCCTCTGCCTCTTTAACTCAGTTACTCAAATAAGCCCTAAAAACAGAAAAGCAAACCCAAAAAGCAACTCCAGCATCCCACGGGCACAAGTTCCAGTTGCTCACGCTCTACTTCCCAGCCGGCTCCCTGTAAGGCTCCTGGGAGAGCAGTGCCTGGGTGTCTGCCACCCACACAGCCCACGGAGGGCCAGCCCCTTGGGGTGAACCAGCAGATGGAAGATCTCTCCCTGTCTCTCCCTCTCTACGTAATTCTGCCTTTCAAAAAACGTACTTAAAATAAAACAAAAACAAAAAGCGCAAAGTGTATCCTGAGATTCAAAAGGTTCCTGTTTTAAACACAATGGCAAGTGCACCAATTCACCAACCCAAGGGTCTTCTGGAGCAGATTTACAAAGAAGGACAAAGATTTTCCATCCACTGGTTCACTGCCCAAGCAGCTGCAATGGCCAGAACTGAGCCGATCTAAAGCCAAGAGCTCCTTCTGAGTCTCCAATGCAAGTGCGGGGTCCCTTGGGCCGTCCTCTACTGCTTTCCCAGGCCACAGGCAGGGAGCTGGATGGGAAACGGAGCAGCAGGGACACAAAGAAGGGCCCATATGGGATACTGACACTTGGAAGTGGAAGATTAGTCAGTTAAGCCATCCCACTGGGCCCCTAAGGTTAAACTTCGGCCAATGGGGCCGGTGTTCCAGGTGGGTCCAGCTCCCTGCCAATGTGTCTGGGAGAACAGTGCAAGACAGGACCCCGTGCCCACACGGGAGAGTGGCAGTAGCAGCCAGGCTCAGCTCTGGCCACTGCAGCTGTGTGGGGAGTGAACCAGCGGATGGAAGATCTTTCTGTGTAACCTGCCTTCCAAACAAAAAGAAACCAATCTGAAAACCCAAAGGACAAGCAGCAATGTGGATTTCATAGTTGAAATCAACGGGCAAGGGTCCTGAAGTCCCGAGCTATTTTCAGGAAAGGGTCCTGGCCAACAGGGCCACACCAGCTCCTCTCACCAAACGTCTATCATGTGGGATTCAAAGGAAAGAAGAATAAATTGGGGTCACACACTTCTGCGGGTTGTACCCCTCACCACAAGGTAGTACTTCATCATAGACCCATCACTACCTGGGCACTGAAGTTGAACTATCTCTTTCTTCAACTTAGCCAACGGGTGGAGGCCGCCCACCTGCACTGACACACGTTCCCCACCCCCCGTTCTGAACTCAGTCCCAAGAGCCCCAAGAACAAAAGGCTCCACCCCACAGGGCCAGCAACCCCCCCAAACCCAGGTGGCCCTATCTCGCTGGTATTTTTCCACATTGAATCACGACAGCCCAACGACAGCTTCCTTGGGAGGTGCTCCGTGGACGTGACCTCCAGCGGAGCCCCCCACCCTCCGCTTAACCTCTTGCTGCCATGGTTCTCTCGTACCCCAACTGTCCCTGTACGGAGCTGCTAACGCCTCCCTGTGTCATCACAAACTGGCTTGTCTCCAGCGCCGGGGCTCAGCGCCCTCCAAAGCACGGGCACACAAGGGGGGCCGGGCATGGTCTACATTTGTAATTCGCTCCAAGGACTTCTGGGACACCCGCTCAAGCAGGCCGGCCCCGCGGCTCGGCCAAGACTCCCACCCCGACCTGAGTACCTCCAAGCAGCATTTTCTCCCCTCATCCCTGACGGGATCCCGTCCCGCCCCGGCTGCTGCCCGAGCGGTCCCGAAGCCCCGTCCTGGCTGGCTGGCTGGCTGGGGGGCTTCTCGCTTCCGAGTCGCCGATCGCCCAGGCCCCGCGACCTCTCCGGCGCTGCCTCCTGCCCTTCACCCACCTGCGGCCAGCCTCAGGCTGCACCCGACCACCTCCCGGGAGGCCTCACGAGGCCTTCCCTCCGGCCATCCTCGCCGAGCCGAGGGCCACAGGCGCTCCCCCACGGCCTCCCGCCGGCCGGCCCGCCCTCCGGCCGCGGCCCTCACGCCCTCGCCTCCCTCCGCGGCTCGGCCCCGGCCGCTCCCGTCTCCGCCCGGCGGCCTAGCCTCAGTCCCGGTCCCCGAGCGGTCGCGGGCCCTCAGCCCGCCCCTCCCCCTTCACCTGCTCCATGGTCCGGCCCGGAACCCCGTTGAATCGAATCCGTCCGCTCCGCGTTCCCAGCCGCACGCGCCGCCTTCTGGAACCTACTAGAAGATGCCGGGACACCGGCTCCCGCCTCTTCCTCGCTCGCTTACTGGTCGGGCACCTCTAGGG
>NC_080835.1:11195430-11232930 GCF_030435755.1 Ochotona princeps
AGCCGGCCAATCGGAAGGCGAGAGCCACGGCCTGGCCCCGCCCCCCCGGGCAGGGCTCCCGCCCGCGACCCTCGCCACAGCCAATCAGGACGCAGCTCCGGTGGGGAGCGCGCGAGGTTTCCTTCCCCGCGCACCCCTTCTCGCCGTTAAACGGCTGCGTCTCGCGACAATCCCCAAAGTGACCTTTCCTCCCGCCCGCCGCCGCCAAGCCCGGCTCCTGAGCCCGGCGCGCGCTCGGGGCCCGAGCCCGGCCTCTCCCGCCTCGCGCGCACGGGCTGCGCGCGCACCTGCCTCCCCGCGGGACCTGCAGATGCCACAAGGGCTCTCTCTCTGTCCTTCCTGAAGGCCACACAAGTTCAGCCCGGCTGTCCTTCCGTCTCCCGACCCCGACCCCCGACCCCACTTCCCTGTCTCTGCTTTTTCTCTGTCCCCCAGCGTCGCCACGTCTCGCGGGGAGAAGAGGGCAAATTTTTTGAGTTGTCGCTTCTCCTTTAAGAAAAAAAGCCCAGGCGGCAGCCGGAGGAAAAGTCTCCGCAAAAATGGCGGCGGCAGAGGCGAGGCGGGGTCGAGGGAGTCACGAGGACCCGCCTTGGCGCAGGCGTACGGCCACGCTCAGCCGAGAGCATCCTGGGAGATGAAGTCCTGTTTATCAAGACGCTAAAACTATGTAGGAAGGCCGGGGCCGAGAGGATGCCGGGAGATTAGCTGCTGGCGACGGGAAAGGTAGTTTCCCCGACCGTCCGGGGTTGACTTTTTTCCCCGAGAGTGTTTCCGGGTTAGGTCGGGATGCGTGCTCACGTCGTAGCTGGAGTGCGCAGCCAGTGGGCGGCCGGGACCGCCCGGGAGGGTCACGTGACCTGGGAGGACTTTGGAGCCCGGAGGTGGCCGGCGAGCTGACCCTGCTGGCTGGGCGGATGATCCCTCCTCAGGGCGGGCCGGCCTTCACGCCTGCACCGTTGGTGTGGTCCTCGCAGGCGTGGACTCGAGCCCGCTGCTCGAGACCCACTCAGGAACGCGTTGCGGGGACGCGAGGGGCTGGCGTGGGCCGTGGTCCCCCGGCCGCGCGGACTCGCAGCGACCCTCACGGGCTGGCCGGAGCTCCGTCCCCCACCCCGCCGCGGGGCCTGCGGCTTGTGCGGTTCGTCAGCGCCCCTGGGCTGCGCAGGAAGCGGGCTCAAGTCATTCGTGACCGCTGGCGTGTCTGAGGTGTCTCTTTTGTCACCGGGGAGATTCCGACTCCCCCGGGTCGCCGCCAGCCTCTCCCCTGCCTTCTTTTTAAAAAATCGGTTGCTTGGCCCTTGGAAAATACAGCTCGCTGGGTTCTGACGATTTAAGCCTCGGAAACGAGAGCTGGGTATCCCGCCCTACATTTCATGTTCGTTACGCTGGTAAATACCGACAGTTGCCAAAGTACGTTTTCGCTTTGCGATGTTTGGACTCCGTTTACCACTTCAGATGGGAAAGTTGTTTTCAGTATCTTAGGGTATTTTGACTTTTTGCAATGTCATTTTTAGTTGTAAAAATGGTCTGGGATAGCATCAATGGAAATTTTCTCAAATTGCATTTCCAGTGAGCGTTAACTTTTGGAACAGCACTGACATCCAATGGCGGTTTAAAGTAACACAGAGTTCCATTAAAAGTGGAATCTTACTGACAGTGAAGTATTCATGGATGACTTCTGCCTTTTAAGACCACTGTGTGGCGAAACAATGATAACTTTGTTGTCTTAGAACTGATGTGGTCCCCGAAGCTATTTGCCGAAGCCTCGGTTAGAGTTCTTTATATATGGTCAGCTCCCAGGAAGCTTTCTTAGGTTTTATGTCATGGAAGGTAGATGAAGTCACAGCATATGGTAAGGAGTGGATCTGCAGCTCTCAGGGAGCCTGGTTCCCAGGTGTTTGCAGCCAGGCCTCATTGAAGCATGTGCAGTCCTGATGTCTTAAAACCTTCGGGTTTTGTTCTTGATGACTCCTGACATTGTGTCCTGATCCATTTCGGTCAGCCCCGAGATAGAAACATGAACCCTTGTCCAGTTTTGAAGGAAGGCAGGTGAGCGTAATGTCTGAATAACTAAGTAAATACAGCCAAAAGGGCTAAGTGTTAACTAACTGTTAAGAGAATTTTAAGAATATTCCACTTTGGTCCCCCAGGTTTGTGGAAGGGGACAAAAAGGCAGATGCGCATTCAGAGCAGGACGTGTATCTTTGAGGGCGGGAGGGGAGGCACCACCATGTGTGTCCATCTATTCCCACGAACTCAAGGCATACGTTGCTTAAGTTTTACAAGATTGATTTAGAATCTTTATCACCCTAGCCATTGCACTACCAGAACTCAGATCTTATCAACCCGTTTTTCTAAGTCTCCTTTTTGAAAGCCGTGACCTACTTAAAAAGTAGAAGAAGTGCACCAAATCAAAGGAGAGGAAGTGCTAAGCAAATGCAGTCACCAAAAAAGGGTGCTAAGGGCCACGTGCCGCCTTCCCGCTCAGTTCCTTTGTGGTCCTCTGCGGAGCACACCCCAGAGCAGTTCTCCACAGCGGGTGAGGCCGGAGCATCCTGGGGGCCAGGCCATGGAGGAGCTGGGTGAGTGAGCAGCTGCTTGTTGGAGGCGAAACGGGGGCACGCAGCAGCAGCTACCACCTGGCTGCGTGGTGGGTAGAGTGGACGGAGGCTAGTGGCAGGAGATTTTAATTTCACTTTTGCCCTCAGTTCAGGCAGGAGGGAACAGAGGAACTAAGACTGTTGAACGGTGTGGGTTCACGGTTGGCAGTGATAAGCAGAGAATTCAGTGTTGACCACAGCATACCTTTGAACTGCATCATTTCACAATCTTTTTTTTTTTTTTTTCCAAAGTTGACATTTTCCTGTGGCATTTTCCCCCTTGAGGGCTCCTGGAAATCATTGTTTGGCCTCACAGCCAGGCAACTGCAGAGTTATGGTACATGGGTGGAAAAAAATGAAAAAAGAATCAGGAGTTGGCAAAAAGTGTTAGGAGGAGAAGAAACGGAAGAGACTTGCACGAATGAGGGTTCTGCGGAATTTGGAGAAAGGTGGTTTACATTTTTCTGTGACTTGGTATTCGATCAAGACAGTGTAGAACTCCAGTGATTTTTGTGGCTGAGCTTTTTATTCAGGGAAGATCCGAATGTTCCTTCAGATTACTATGACATGAAAATGTACTTCCTTCTGCTTCAAGGCAAGTAAGACCAGCTGCGGAGCCCTGAGCCATGATTTCAGACGTTTGGGCCATGTCAGGTGTGCCTTGGCCAGCCTTCATTTCTGCCCTTCTCACCATTCAGCAGGAAGTAACTCACAGTACCCAGTGCCCGTCCAAGCTGTGGCGATTCCATGGTCTCCCTGGCTCGTGTGTTAGAAGCAGACACCATAAAAGCCACATCTTATATTTTGACTTTTAAAAAATTGGCATTTGAGAGCAGAAGAAACAGCGGAAACAGCAAAGGCAAATAATTGGAGTGAAGAGGTGTTAAGATGAAAAGGAGGCGCTTAGTAACTCTCGAGCTATTTAGGAGGCAAAGTCTACCTACCACTATGTTGGTACTAGGGCAGGGCAGGCTGATTTTAGACTGGAAGTCGAGTCCAGGCTCTTGTTCTGTGAGAGTTTTGGGAGAATTGTAATTTCTGTCTTGGGTTCTATTGGAGTGCATAGTTGTTTCTGTAAAGATACCTAATTTTATGCAGATTTATTCAATGACTTGGGCTAAAACTAGACATTTGTACGTATTGTAATCATTTCCATATCTGCAGCAACCATCTGAAATTAATTCAGTATTACTTTCAGTAGCACCAAAATCAATCAAGCCATGAGATGTTCTTTATTTATTATTTTATTTGAGAGACATGGAGGGATAGAGCTTCCATCTTCTGGTTCGTTTCCCAAGCTCGAGCCAGGTGTCTGACGTGGGTGGCAGGGACACAGCTCATTGAGCAGTCACCTCCTGGCTGCCAGTGCACTTCAGGTGAAGGCTGGAATTGAAGGAGCCTAGCTGGGACTGGCTCCCAGGCTCTCTGATATGGAGACTGCTGTCCCAGTGGGAGGCTTAGCCACTAGGGGCAAAGGCTCCCATCTCTTCTGTTTTAGAAGTGTTGTCGTTT
Source organism: Ochotona princeps (assembly GCF_030435755.1). Taxonomy (NCBI): domain Eukaryota; kingdom Metazoa; phylum Chordata; class Mammalia; order Lagomorpha; family Ochotonidae; genus Ochotona; species Ochotona princeps. The sequence continues at coordinate 11,199,543 of NC_080835.1, forward strand.
CACAAGTTTTGATCCGTAAATAGCCCAGATTTTAAAATTTGTGTTGTTTCGCATTTCCTGAGCAGCATGGATGGTAAAGGAATCTTGTCCAGCCCTGTAGAAAGTAGGAAGTGTCGTGGAAACTGACGTGTGTAGGTTATTACAGTTAGGCACATCTCAGCATGCTGCTGGTTCCCTCTGATGGTCAGCAGCCCAGCTGATGTGTGTGTGCTTCCAGCCTGCAGGGGACTAATGTCCCAGACCTGTTAGATCAGGGGAGCAAACATTTCCTTTCTGCAGTTCAGGGTTGGAGATTGGCCGCTTGTACCTCTCTGTGCGGTACCCAGAGATGACAGGCAGAAGGAAGCAGGAGCAGTCCCCAGCTCCCAGTCATCACAGCATGTGGAGATCACCTCGCCCCCCAAGAAACCTCACTTGATTTTTCTCGTGTTCATACATATCATTTGATTTCCTCAAGTAGAAGATTATACAATGATTTTCAGGGTTTTTAGATGAGTACTTCCCTTTCTCTTGCCAGCCCCACCCCCATCGTAATCTTGAATTTGTCATACTGAGATCAGTCACCCTCAAACAGCAGAATCTGGCCGAAGGCCTGATGATCTTGGGGTGTTGGGTATATGTACACTCAGGAAGCAGGAAGAAGGCAGCCTGCTAACTTATGACCAGAAGGAGAACTTCAGCCGCTTTGCTTAGCTGGTGCTTGAAGGGTAACTTCCCTACTCTCAGGGCTCTGCTCTCCCTGCCCCTGTAAGCTCTATGCGAACTGTTAGTAAGATTTTACAAAGATTCAGGAGGATTTTTGACTTTCTGTTTAGAGCAAAGCTTAGAAAATAGGAAAGAAGCTCCATGATGCAGGCCATGCAGTAGGTGTGTATAACACGAAGGTGTGAAGAGAACAGCTCCCTGACTGGCAGGGCCCGGGGAGCTACCAGCTGCTTAGCAGGGCTAAGTGGATTCATCTCTGACCACCTTGACGCAGTTTTCACTCCCCCTCGCATGGACTCTCAACCACCCCACTATGTAATCTATTGAGGCATTGTCTGCCCCTGTGAGATGGCTTTTACAACCAATGTGAGCTTAAGAGTTAATGTTACTGAGGATGTCCTGGTGAGTGGGCCTTTAACTACACACAGGAGTATAATTAAGTCTGTGCTGTTTACCCATTGCCAGAAAATCTGGCCCAGATATTTATCATGCTTTCTGGGGAATGGCTTGATAAGAGGAACCCTAAAAGTTATCCTGTTACTGTGACCCTAAAGGTCATTCTGCTATGACAAAGAATATAGTTACTATGACCCTAAAGGCCATACTGCTATGACGAAGAATATAGCTACTGTAACCCTGAAGCCTATCCTGCTAAGGCAAAAAATATAGTTACTGTGGTCTTAAAGGTTAGCCTGTCCTTGCAATTCTTTAGAATATAGAAAATGTAGCTGTTTTAGTTGTTTTCATAAATTTTTAGCTAAAGGAAATATAGGGTGCTTTCACTAACATCATAAAGAGATATTTTTGATTATTGTTTGATCACTTATGAAGTTGTAGAGCCTGCAGTTGTAGAGGAATGTAATGTTTATAACTTTTTGTCTTAGATCTTCATGTTTTTTCTCTCTTGATGTATTTCTCCCATTTAGTGATAGATAAGTAGAACAAGAATTGTATTAGGAGTGTATTACTGCATAAGATGTGTTGTCTACTGAAAAACTCTTGGTTGCAACGTTGGAATGGATAATGCCTTGCCTAATACTGAAACAATTTGTAGAATTGTCTTTGGAAACACTACGCACAGGAGAATCTCGGGAGCTTATTTGTCACGGCTGTTGATCAGAGCAGTCCGGGAGACCTGGCTTGGTTACAGAGCGCAGGGCCGGAGCTTCAAGATCTTGGAGGGCCAGAGCCTGCCACCGCCCCAGACAACACAGAAGAGAACTTATTCTATATTTCTAACTCACTCTCAGGTGCTAATGACTACGATACAAACACAGACGCTTTCAAAACAGAAGAAGTGTTGCTATTTTCAGATCAGACTGATGATTTGGCTAAAGAAGAAGCTACTGCTTTATTCCAGAAAGATTCCAAGGTTAAGGGAGAAAGTGGGGTTGCACTAGACGGAGACAAGGAAATACATCAGATTTTTGAGGACCTTGACAAAAAATTAGCAGTAAACTCCAGGTTTTCTATGCCAGAGGGCTGCATTCAGAGATGGGCAGCTGAAATGGTGGTAGCCCTCGATGCTTTGCATAGAGAGGGAATTGTGTGCCGCGATTTGAACCCAAACAACATCTTATTGAATGATAGAGGTCAGGACTGCTATCACCAAGCTTGGTTTATAAAGGCGCCTTAGTTAATCCTAAATTTATCTAACATGATCTCTTGTACACTTTGTAACATTTTGAAGGCCTCAGTCAGAAGGTAGTAGCCATCCTGAGTTCTAGAGCCTGACTCGGTAGTCTGGGGAGGCCACCGTGATGATTAACACGGCCCCACTGCCAGTCCTGGCTTCCTGGCTCGCAGGATTTGCACTGACCTCTGCCTATATACAGGTACCTCATCATCCAAATTTGCTTGTCTTGAGTACTCATCTGGGACTTGAGAGGACTGCATGCAACACAACTTCTTGAGTCACGATCCATATGAGAAGTCATGGCTCATTAGCTATTTAAAATTGAATGAGTGTGGTGGCCACGTATGTCTGTCTTGCTGTACGTCTTTTTGTTAAAATTGTTTGAAATTTTACTCTTTTATACTCCTCTACAGTTAAAAAAAAAAAAAAAAAAGAGGGAGAATGTATATGTGTGTGTGTGTGTTTGTTTTATTGTTTGTCTTCAATGTTCCTTGAGATCAGATGAGAAATGGGTACATGATAGATCTAAGTTTTATTCCATTTTTCCCAGCTACAGTTATTACAAAACAGTTCTTGATTGTTATTATACATTGTTGCATTTGCTAGTTGGGAAATACTATATTTTAACTAACTCTTAAAGGTTTTGTAACAAAAATTATTTAAAGAACAGATATACTTGTCTGATATATGTTCCCTAAGCCATCTTAGTAAAATCTTTACTATAATCCATTTCCTATTCTATATTTGTAAACCATCTAATGACCATGCAAACTTATTTTACTACAAACAACGGGGTAATTCTAACCAATTTATAATTTTAAATGTCTAAAGCTCTTAGATCATTATTGAAGCTACTTTATTGTTCTAAGCTAATATTGTTTTTTGGCTCACTTAATTTAAATCTCAGACTATCATTGAAAATGTTTTTTAGTCAGCCATATGCTTTTGCTTAAGTTCACTTATGGCCAGGTTTCTCATGTTATACTCTCATTGCCTTTTTCAATGTGTTACTTTGGTATGTGCCTTTATTTTAAATTTATAGCAAACATTGGACCTTTGGGCAAATATTTTCTAAGGCTGTTTTTTGATGGTTTTCACCTGATATTGTTACTGAGAGTGATCTATATAATTATTTTTAATTATTTTAACTTTTCCTTCACTTCTCTTATACTTCCTCTCCAAAAACTCCAAAGGGCCTCTCAGAATATACAGTCAGATCTCCAGCATTTATATAGGTATGGCTAACTTATAAACCTGACATCCCAAAGAGTGCCTCTACATCCCACTTTCCCAGAGGCCCAGAGAAAGAATAGTAAGTAAGGTACCAGGGTGCTATCTCTCCTTCTTGCCTCCCTCTGGCCAAAACAACAGAAAGAGTTTCTCTAGCCTTAGTTCTGCACTTGCTGAGATCAACAGATAAAGGCCGAGTCTGAAGATCAACACCTGCCATGAGGACACATCATGCGTACATCTGCTGACTACCTTCTACCACGGAAGACATCTCTGCACAGAACTCAAGCCACTTCCAAAAGGACTGTTGATAAGTGATATTTCTCCCTTACAGATGGAGCCTTAAGCTCCTTCCAGCTTTCCTGAAGATGGTTCTGTATACACTGTAATTTGTACTAGTGCATTGTTACCAACTGTCTTAATTGTTACTTGATGCCTGGTACTTTTGGTGTCTTGAGAAAGTCCTCATATGTAATGTTAGCTGTAAATTTGCCTGAACTATGGTATGATGCTGCTACTGTTTATACTTTGGAATTGTATTCAACAACTTTGTCCATGCCTTGTGCATTATCTTTGGATCTCACTACATTTGTTACTCTTATTGGGCCTCTTACAGCTGGTGCAATAAGTTCATAGGGAAGTATTGACAGATCTAGAGGCTAAGATAAATGCATTAGAAGAGGCAGTGATTTATATTGGCAATGAAATTCAACACCTAAAAACCAGATTTGGTACCTCTTGCCATAATATTTATAAGTGGATCTGTGTCACTCCTCTTCCTTATAATGACTCACACATCTCTTGGAATGATGTTAAAACTCATCTCCAAGGTGTATGGAATAGTACCTCTACTACTCTTAGCATCCAGGAATTACATGCCCAGATTTCTGCCATCTCTCACTCTCAACTTCAGGCCATTTCCACGAGAGGCATTGCCAATCAATTTTTACAATCTCTTTCATCTTTTATTTCTGATAAGACATTTTCTTCATTCTTTACTAATTTGGGTATCACGCTAATTGTTCTCCTTTTTGTGTTGTTTCTTGGCCCAGTCATCTTCCGACGTTTGAGCTCCATGATTCAAGCCACTCGCAGAGAACTGCGCATCCTTCAGCTTAATTTTAATAAGAAAGGGGGAAATGATGCAGGCCATGCAGTAGGTGTGTATAACACGAAGGTGTGAAGAGAACAGCTCCCTGACTGGCAGGGCCCGGGGAGCTACCAGCTGCTTAGCAGGGCTAAGTGGATTCATCTCTGACCACCTTGACGCAGTTTTCACTCCCCCTCGCATGGACTCTCAACCACCCCACTATGTAATCTATTGAGGCATTGTCTGCCCCTGTGAGATGGCTTTTACAACCAATGTGAGCTTAAGAGTTAATGTTACTGAGGATGTCCTGGTGAGTGGGCCTTTAACTACACACAGGAGTATAATTAAGTCTGTGCTGTTTACCCATTGCCAGAAAATCTGGCCCAGATATTTATCATGCTTTCTGGGGAATGGCTTGATAAGAGGAACCCTAAAAGTTATCCTGTTACTGTGACCCTAAAGGTCATTCTGCTATGACAAAGAATATAGTTACTATGACCCTAAAGGCCATACTGCTATGACGAAGAATATAGCTACTGTAACCCTGAAGCCTATCCTGCTAAGGCAAAAAATATAGTTACTGTGGTCTTAAAGGTTAGCCTGTCCTTGCAATTCTTTAGAATATAGAAAATGTAGCTGTTTTAGTTGTTTTCATAAATTTTTAGCTAAAGGAAATATAGGGTGCTTTCACTAACATCATAAAGAGATATTTTTGATTATTGTTTGATCACTTATGAAGTTGTAGAGCCTGCAGTTGTAGAGGAATGTAATGTTTATAACTTTTTGTCTTAGATCTTCATGTTTTTTCTCTCTTGATGTATTTCTCCCATTTAGTGATAGATAAGTAGAACAAGAATTGTATTAGGAGTGTATTACTGCATAAGATGTGTTGTCTACTGAAAAACTCTTGGTTGCAACGTTGGAATGGATAATGCCTTGCCTAATACTGAAACAATTTGTAGAATTGTCTTTGGAAACACTCGCTCACCCATTGTAGAGTTGAAACTTAAATAGAGTAACTTAGCTCATTGCTAACTGCAATTCTTTCCGCCGTTTTTACCCTTGCTTTACTTGTTTGGTTAACAAACTGTGAGCTTACAGACCTATGGCCAACTAATGTCAATAATCCTGATCCCCGTAGAACAAGGCCCCAGTCCTTTTAACTCATACAAGATAGGGGTCTGGTTGATACAGATGGCGCCTAGGTTATAGCCCAGACCTGAGGAGAGCAGATGAAGACTGGCAAGCCAAGATAAGCAAGGAATGTGAAATCCTTCCTCAATCATTTCTCAGGAAGTTGTAAATTGTGTCCCCCTGAAGCTGTGTCAATATGCCCCTAAGAAAAAACTTTGTACTGCTTCTGTATAAATAAAGCGGACAGCTTTCTCGCTTTGTCCACTACGATCAAGGAATCTGGTGGTCCGTCTCCCTTCTTTCTCTCTTCACGCCTCATCCACGCACCCTTCCCGAGCTCCGAACCTCGGCTGGAGCTGGACTCCGGCAGCTCCATCTCTTTTTAAAATATTTATTTATTTGTTTTTATTGAAAAAGCAGCTACAGAGGGAGAAGAAGAGACAGAGATCCACCTGCTGATTCGTTCCCCAAATGGCCACAATGGCCGGAGCTGGGCCTATCCAGGAGCTTCTTCCGGGTCTCCCATGTGGGTGTAGGGAGCCCCATGACTTGTAGCTTCTGCTACTTTCCTTGGCCCCAAGGGAAGAGTTGGATTGCAAGTGGAGCAGCCAGACCTGAACTGGTGCCCTTATGGGATGCTGGTGCCTGCTGTGCCACTGTGCCGGACCCTTTTCTTTATTTTAAAAATTGCTTATCAAAGAGAATTTTAATATATAAAAAGGGAAAATAGTTCAATGAAATCAGATACACCCTCCAAACATTGAGCAATCAACTTTTTTATCAGTCTTAATTCACGTGTGTACCACCCATGTCTTCTATACTTTATTGTTTAAAATTGCAGATGTTGCATGATTTCATTATAAATGTTTTAGCATTAATCTATAAAATATATACAAGTCACCAAAATACCTGCATCACACCATAGCAACCATATGGGTAATCTCAATATTGTGAAACAATGCTAGCATATCTAAAAAAAATAATGAAAAATACTTAGTATTATCAAGTATCATCTAAAACATATATAATGCTCCATTTTTTAAAAAGTGTAGTCATTAAATCAGATTGATAGGTTGAAATTGTGCCTCTGAAGTATCTGAAAATGTGGGTTCCTTCTTCCTCTCTTTTTATCCCACTCCAATGTATTGTTGAGAAATAGTTAGGCCTGAACCGTTTAGCTCAGATCTCAAAGATGGGACAGAGAAGTCAGCATTTTTCTAAGATGTAAGACAGAAAAGTCTATGGAAGACGTCATTTATTAAAAATGGTTAGGTATTTCTTTGTACCATCTGGTATTCGGAAGCAGACGTTCGACTAGCAGTTGACACACCACTTTGAAGGCCCACTTCCCACGTCAGAGGGCCTCACTTCTAGGCCTGGCTGCACTCTGATTTCCGTTCCTGGGTCCTAGGCACTCCGGGTAGGTGATGCCTCCAGTTGATGAGTTTGTTCTGTTCACCCACAAGACTCCCGTGGAGTCCCAGCTCGGGACTCGGGCCTGGCCAGCCCTGGCTGGTGTGGACATGTGGGGAGTGAACCAGCACATGGGAGCTCTTTTTGCTATTTGTATCCATCTCTGTTCCTCTGCCTTTGCAGTAGAATAGAACTATCTGTTCCTCCCCAAAACATAAGTAGATGGAAGTCTGCTCTGTTTTTGTTTTTGATGGTCTGTAAAGTTCATTTCCTTACGGAGAAATTCAGAACTAGACAGGTCCTTGCGATTAACCTAACCCAGTGTTTTTCAAACTTAAAAACTAACCTGTGATAAGAAATTTACTAGAGATCCGCTGGTGGATTACCATTTGACAAATACTGTTCCAATGCAGTTACTTCCTTACGTAGATGAAGAGACAGCTGCAGGGTGGATGTCGTGTTCTTGATCCCCCAGGGAGTTCTTGTGCAATGGGGACTGGAACTGCTGGCCTTCAGACATGCAGAGGCTAGCGACAGGACAGCCCCAGGGCAAGTCCGGGCTCCAGATTCATGAACACAAGCACACCATTGTCTCTTTGTTGGCCTACAAAATGAGTACAAATAATACCATCCTTTTTGAGGTATTAGAATGATCCAATGAAGCATCTAAAGTGGAACTGGTATCATATGATAATTTTTATTGATTATTCACATCCCTAGTAATTTCATTACAACAAGAGGTACACAATAATACTTCTAAAGTCAGTTTGCTTTATCAAACTGCCAGAGTAATAAACCCCGACTATTTTGATTGTATCACTGTTTATTTTGTATTATCTCAGCTTTCAGTTTTCTACTCAGGCCGCTTTTCCCTTCCGCATCTCAAAAGGAAAAAAAAAAAAAAAGAAAGTTTACACTTTGCTTTATAATGCACTTGGGATAAAAACATAATCAAGATAAAAATTTAATCAGAATAAAGAATAATCACTAAGATAAACATTTTTCCTGGCATATTTTGGAAAACAGTAATATTTATTTTTTCTAATAGGAAAAATACTGAGAATTTTTTTTCTTGGGGATCTTTGTGAGTTATCTGCCTTTAATAAGCAATAAAAATTAATACATTCAATGTTAATGTTCTAGAGCATTCCCAAAACTGAAAGGAGAAATTGCGATGGAAGCCCTAAAGCTGGATCTGCCCACCCAACATGCAGCATGTCAGTTACTGCCACTGAGGTGGTACAAAGGTCACAGCCAGCAGCCAGGACCTATTGCTTAACTCCAGGGCTCTTGGAGGAGTCAGGAATGAGGGTTCTTCTGTACTGACGTTTGAGAGGCGCATATCTCTAGCTCTCCTTCAGGTGCCCGGTGGTTCTGTGTGCTCATTACGCTCCTTCCAGCGATCTGCAAAGTAATGTGTTTGGGGGATTTTATGATGGCATAGCAGACTCTAGTCAGGGCGTAGTTCCTCTTTCCTTGGAACCTCCGGTTCCTGGAGAAGAAAGCTCTCAAGACAAGTCTGAACATCCAAATGTCTTCTATGGGGAAGGCAGAAGACCTCCTGAGTCGTCTAACCAAAGACCTGTGAGGCTGGCTGTGCCACTCCCTCAAATCAGTGAATGAATTGTAGAGGTTGATTTGCAATCCTATGAGTCGGGCACAGAAACTAATAGAGGAAGGTTGGGAGGCTGGGGGACACTTGAACCTCAGAGAAAGTAGCGTCTTCATGAACGACATTGTATAGGCATCAGATTTCAAGAGGAAGACTATGAAATTGAATGCAACTATACAAAATAATGAACCAGCTACACTATGTGGAGAGGTTAAGTGTCTCCTGGTAGAATAGAGCAAAATCTTAGAGTGAAATAAGAGTAAGCGAAGGTATTTAAAAGTAGTTTTATCCAAGAAGAGAGATGAATGGTGACACATGGGGATGGGAGGCTTAATATTTTAGGGGAAAATGGTTCCAGAGACTCGCATGTTCTGTTTTATGATTCATTTGTTTCTTAATGACAAAGATGCCTTGTTGGAGGAACTGGAACGCTCCACCCTGCAGGATAGCGATGAATATTCCAGTTCTACTTCTCTTCCCCTGGATCAGCCTTCCAGAAAGGAGGATAACCAAACAGAAACTTCATCAACACCTGCCGCCGAGGACAGCACCAGGCCCTTGCTGGTAAACTTTTCGTTTTTTATTGTGCCTTAAGTATAGAGCTCTGAGTACATTTCTGAAAACCAACTGTACCCAGTATAAAATGATTTGAAAGGAGTCATTCATACCAAGAAAAGAGAAAATAACCCCTCATTATTAAAGACTTGGTGTGCATATGTGAATGCTTTGCTCTGGGTTGTTTCGTTAGTTTGAACAGCAGAAACTTTTCTCACCATTCTCTAGACTAATAGTCCAGGGCCAAGATGAAGATAGTTTGGATGTTGGTGTCAGGACAGAGCAGGTCTGATTTTCCCCCGGGGCCTCTTTCCTTGGCTTGCAACTAAAGCCTTCTCACTGGATCCTCGTATTTTGAAGCTTTCTGTATCTTTGAGCGTTTGAGATATAGGTTTGTAATGAGAAGACTTGAGAAGATCACCACAGAAGAATGCGTATGAGAACTATGTGGGCCCCTGCACTCCCTGTGGCGACCTGTTAGCAGGCCAAGCGTTGCCTGAGTCACCTGGAATATTCCACTGTTACCATCCGGCCATCAGAGATACCTATTGCACTTTGGCTAGAATGGCACTCAGGCCAGGACTGCTTAGGGGAGGCCTGGGCCAGGGTAAACAGGTCTTTTCTGCTGAGCAGATTATGAAATTCAGTTTTTAATTTATCTGGAGATGATTTGGCTTTTCAGAACCAATGCTAAGTAAACTCACTAAAAATATGATGTATGTGTGTGTGTGTTCTGTATATATATAGAACAGAAACAGAAACATTTTGCTTAGTTTATGGGTTAGTGTTAAAACTGTCAAGTTATTAGTGTTTGCTGGTACCTGTATCTTCGTCCTATGGGGAAATTTATGCAAACTTGCATTATAAGTTGAGGTTTGCTTGTTAACGATGGGTAGTGTAAGAGGAATTAAGTAGCTGCTGTTCTTGAAATATGATACCCTGATTCATTCTTGTCTACTGTGTGGAACAGCCAGTATCACAGACTTGAAACTTGTACTATGGATAGAAGCCTCCCCGGTTCTTCTATCTAGACTTTTCTGTTAAGGAGCTGTTGTCTTTATTTTCCTGTTGGGTCACAGCCAAAGGCTTCTGTTCTTTTGTCCTTGCCTCCATGCAATCTAAAGAGTGATCCTTTAAAAACTTAAGCTGGTCGATGCTATTAAAAATATTTTTAACAGCTTTATTATCAAATGCTTGTTAAGGCAGAGCAGCCAGTATGGAGACTGACGCAAGAGATTTCCCATCTACTGTGTCATTTTCCAGATCCCCTAACAGCCAGGCTGTACTAGCCCAAGGCAAGGATCCCGGCATTCCGTTTTGGATCCTCCATGTGGATGAAAACTTGAGCTACCACCTCCTGCCTCACAAGATGCATTAGCAACAATGCACGGAGGGTCTTCCTCTCTGTCTCTCCTCCTCTCTGTATACCTGATTTTCCAATAAAAATAAATAAATCTTTTAAAAAAACAATGCATTAGCAAGCCACTGGACCAGATAAGCAGAGTAGGGAGGACTCAAGCCCACATTCCTAGGTGGGAACTTAACTCACTGAGCCACAATATCCACTCTCCTGCAGTTTTTAAAATTCAGAACCCCACAGTGAGTCCCATTTCATCTGAAACGAAAACTGCTGCTTTTACACTGACTCTTTTGGGGTGATCATAATGAAGACACCAGGAGCTTCATGAAAAATTTGCACTATCATTTTTTAAAAAGTTTTATTTATATTTATTGGAAAGGGAGATCAGACTTAAGGAGAGAAGGAGAAATGGAGGGAAAGACCTTCCATCTGCTGGTTTACTCCCCAAATGGCCACCCTGGCTGTTCCATTGCCCATCTAGCTCCCTGCTTATGGTCTGCACTATCATTTTTAACATGTAAGAGCGAGCGACAGAGCTCCCAATCCTCTGCTTCCCTCCTCAGATGCCCGCATTGGCCTCAGCAAGGTTCTAGCTACCCTAGTCATCGTTAACTGCCTTCCAGGGACCACATCGGCAGGAAACTGGAGTCAGGAGTGGAGCTCAGACTGGAACTAGAACACTATATATGACATGGGACACAAGTGTCAACTGTCAGGCCAGGTATACACTTCTGTGTTAACTTTTTAAAAAAAAAAATTTATTTGTATTAAAGGCAGATATATAGATAGGAGGAGAGACAGAGAGGAAGATCTTCCCTCCACTGGTTCACTCCTCAAATGGCTGCATCTGCCACAGCTGAGCCAGTCTGAAGCCAGAAGCCAGGAGCCAGGAGTTTCTTCCAGGTCTCCTGTCGGGGTCTTCCGTCCCACAGAAGAATTCACCCGACACTCCAGGATCTGTTTCTTGAGGAACTTTATTTTTCCAACCAGTCCGTTTCCCAGCCGGTCGACTCGACTTCCACTACCTTCTGTTTTTCTTCCATTTCTCTCTGCTTCATTCCCCAATCTCCTCGTCACCCCTAGTCTTCTTCTGTCCATCCATCCGTCCGTCCCAGTCATACCCTGTCCTCCGTCTCAGTCCGTCCATCCGTCCATCCGTCTCTGTCTCCATCTTCCTGTCCTGTGCGTTTCTTCCTGGAACCCCCACCGCTAAATACAATCCTAGTCCAATCAGCTTAAAGGTCACTGACGCACGCGGCAGGCATGCCAACCATAGCTCTGATCACGCATAGCACACGCGCTAAGCATGCAGCTATGGACCAATCAGAAGGCACTTCCTGAAACCTGTGTACCGCCAAGCTCCGAGGGGAGGAGAGGTCTCAGTGCCATCTTAGGGCACTCGTGCAGTGCTCCCGACAGTCTCCCACATGGGTGCAGGGTCCCAAAGTTTTGAGCTGTCCTCGACTGCTTTCCCAGGCCACAGGCAGGGAGTTGAATGGGAAGTGGAGCCGCCGGAATTAGAATTGGCGTCCATATGGGTTCCTGGTGCATTCAAGATGAGAACTTTAGCCACTAGGCCACCATGTCCGGCTCCAGTGTTATCTTTAATTTTATTTGCCATTAACTTTTTGAAGCACCGTCACATGTCCTAGTTTACCTAAAGACAACTCGATTTTTGCATCCTTTTCTGATATTCTAATGACTTTACTATTAACAGGTATTTTTTTCTTTTAAGTTTTCTTGCTAGTTTTGAAGACCTGCTTTTAGTTCTTCCCTCTTCCATAATCTTACTAATTGTGTGAAAAACACATATGCAGTGATCTGAGTTCTTTTTTTAATGTGGCGAAGTCCAAAGCTGACTCATGATAACTCAGAGAAATGATAAAAGAAATTCTAACCAGCCAGCGTCACTCCAAGGAGAACATGCAGAGTGCTGGATGTAGAAACTTAAAACTTGGGTGCAAGAAGTCAGAAGTAGCTAAGTTCTGTGGTCTCAGGTGTGTCTTTTCTGTTGTGGGTCAGTTGGTGTCCCAGCACTTATTCCCTGCCGTGGTCTCTGTACTCATCTGTGAGATGCAGAGTCAGAGAAGAGCATGGGAGATTATGCTATGATGTTTTGCTATCATGTTTGGGAAGTAAAGAGTAGACATTCTCGCTGTGGGCATAATATAATCAATGTTCTTGTTAAAGAAGTTTGGAGATTATTTGTATATATAGAGCTCTGTTTATTTAGTAACACTTTAAAAGAAAGTTACAATAAACCCTTTCAGCAGTTTGCTCAAAAACGAGCCAAGACTGAAACTACTTGTTCAGTTTTCTTAAAGTTGACGATGAATGTGTAACTTGCATAAAATATACTTGTCAACAATTAGATCTACCACAGAGATGAGTGGAGGTATCATCATCCTTTTGCAAACCCCGAGAGACAGTTGCAGTAAAGAAGCGTTGGCATCTACTTGAGAAGTCAGTGGATGTGTCAGAAAGAACACTCGGACACGGGCAGCTCTTAGTGGGTGTTTCTGCCTCGTTGTGAAGGACACCTTGCATTGCTATCAGATACCTCTCCTACAGCCATTGGGCACATTTTCAATTTAGTAAATTGATTCCCTGGGCAAATTGTCAGGTAACATCCTTTTTGTATCAGTGCAGCAGAAGCTTCAATTAGAGAATATGTTCACTCCAAATTGATTCCCATTTATTTGATTTAATTGAAAGAATCAAAATCAAATGTTTGGCAGTTCACTATCTGCTATAAAGTGAAACATCTGACATTAATGACATTGCAAATTTAGTTGTAAAGTTTATTATTGAAGATAAAAGGTTAGTTTTTGTGGTGACAGGATGAATGCAAATGTTGGTGGAGCACAGGATTGTGGTAATAGCAGCTTCAAAACCTGAGAAATAGAAATACGCTTGGTACTCGCTGTGATGAGACAGAATTCACGACTGCGCCCAAACAAACCACAGTCTCACAAATCAACATACAGCAACCACAGTTATGAAAACTTGCAAATGTTATACAGAGTGCATAAGTAAATGTGTATACAGAGTGTATAAGTAACTGATCTGTAAACTTTGGTGGCTTAAACAAGTATCCAACAGAAAGAAAGATTTCAGCACTGCTGTGTGTCTTTTCTCTCCGTGTTGGCTGTCATTAGTTGCATTTTGCAAATGCCTGCGAGCCTTGGAGAAGTCACTTTTTAAAGTCATCCAAATTTAGGTTGTTATTATCCAGAAGCAATTGGAAGTCTTGAATCAAATCACCAAAAAATGTAGCATCAAAGTCCAGCTTTTGAGACCTTCAGCAAGCTGTAGGTTTCTAGAGTAGATCTTGCAAAAAGGAAACAGTTCAGATTTCTCCCTGCAAAAGCTGAGAAGACATTGAATCAACCAAAAGATGAGGGGTCGTATGTGTTCATTACTCAATCTGGAAATTGTGCTTCAGGAAAATCTTGACTTTGATGGTTTTTTGACTCCTAATCTTAAATGAAAAAATTTGTATCCTTCACTGAATAGAATGAAGTTGTGAAAATCTTGTGATTTTGAAGCATCTGTATTTGGCAAAATATTAAAAACCATTATAAACAGAGACAGTTGGAAGTTTTACAGGAATATTACTGAGAAAAGGAAGAGGCAGGAAGGCAGCTGTTGTGTAAACAGCTGTCTGAACTACTCACCCACTCTAAGATAAAAACAGGGTTGAAACTATTCTCCATTTAGCAGAATTTGCTGCAAACTTAGAGGCTCATTGATTTCTAGAACAAGATAATTTTCTCAATTAAGAACTGTAGAGCAGCATCAAAGAGCAAACAACTTCAAATATTTTAATCATAAAACACAACTTTGAAGAAAATTGTAGTTTTATGAAAATGACCCCATTTTTTTACTCCAAAAGGAAAGATATTTATTATTTATAAATTATTTTTGATGATTTTTACATAGTTGATTAGGATGATTAGGGTCAAGGGCTACAGGAAGGTGGGCAAGATCACCATTTCCACATTCTCTTTTTTGCTTTCCTGTATCTTGGGGGAGGGGAGAGACAAGGAGAGAAGCCACACCCAGCCTTCCAAACACCTCTGCACCTTGGGAGGGTGGACAGGTACCTGACCCACCTCACGGTCTCCGATGTAGGGCAGGCTCTGAGGGTCCTGCTTACGAGGTTTTCATAAGTCAGCAGTTCTGAGTTACTGCTGATCTCGACACTCCAAGCATGATGAAATTTCTCCGGAATCTACTGGTTGACATAGTCCACCTTAGAGTCTCCGTTTGCCCACTTATTCAGTGCCAACACTTGGCTGGGGTGGTTGATCCATTTGTTCTGTCCTCTGTTGTGGTTTCAGGTATCCTCTGTAGACTCCATTGTACTGCCATACCCTTCAGTGCTCCTGGATATGCTGTTAACTGCTCTGTCTGAGCAACTGAGGAGGCCCAGCTCTGACACATGTGTTCCATGATCAGACCATGGAACCTGCAATCCTTTCCATGGTTAGGGTTCTGAGTCCAGCAATTCAGCTGGGGGCATCCCCACAGAGACTTCATCTGAGGTGATCACAGACCTGATTGTTGTGTGTGTGCCTGCCAATATGGTGTCTGGCACAGTCTCATAGTCTGTCATCCCAATCAGCTTATGCATATGCTGGTGGTTGTAATTGCTGGATCAGTTCTGTCTCTAGCCCTGTCTTAACACACAAACCAATGGGTGTTGCAGCCCAGCCCAATCCTGCCCACGACACCATCAAACTTCATGTACACTACTGGGAGCTGCGGCCCAGATCTTCCGGTCTCTCCCCTCCAAGCCACCAGGTCTCGGTCCCCTCAGTTAGTTGCAAGTACAGTGGCCCTGCTATTGAGTGTCCCTCAGGATTCATTCTTCACCTGCACGTACTGTGGCCTTATCCATGGATATCCCTAGGCAGTAATTCCAACCCCCAAGATCCCCACGCTTATTGTTGGGTAGCCAGCAGGCGAAGCTCATAAGCTCAAGATTCATCACTGCTTGTCTTGATGGACTGGGAGCTAGGATGCCTACCAGGAAGCCTGACCCTGCATGGGTTCTCGCAGCCCTACGGGAGATTTGGACATCTGCACCACTGAGCCGACTTACCTGGACTCTACCCACCAACAGGGTGGAGCCATGATCCTGAGCATCCCCAGAGCCGTCCCCGATTCCGCCCACAGCATGATGGCTGTGGAGGAGGAAATTCTCGGACCTCGGGCTTGGACAAGCCCAGAATTGGTGCACTCTTTGGCAGCGGTGGATGGGGAGCTAGGATCCCCAGTAGGAAGCCTGGCCCAGCACAGGTTCTCCCAGCCACAGGCATGTAACTGGGAGGTTCAGACACCCACATCTCTAAGCAGACTTACCTGGATTCCCGACACCATATTTTAAAACATATTTTCCAGAAAATTTTCCACAGCACAGTGCTAGAGGCAGCAATAGCGAATAAAAAGAAAGTTGATTTTATTGAAATAGCTTGAAGGAAGCATTAGACGGGGGAAAGAGAAAGGGAGGTTAGACGAAGGCAGCCAGAGCGCTGCTTTTTAGGAGAAATCAGCACGTTTCACAGCATAGTAAGGCAGCTGTACTTCACACAAGCTTTCACATAGTTTATAAAGAATGAGAAGATAGGAGCTCAAAGGTTCTCAGTGCCAAGAAATACAAAGGTCTGAGGAGCTGGCAGTGCCAGATTGCCTCACTCTGAGCAACACACTTAAATACATGCACCTACTTATCACACTAACCCATAAATACGTGCAAATAGTATAAGTGAGTAGGAAATAAAGTATATTTTAAAAATGACTGATTAATCAATTTGGGTACATAATTATAGGAGAATGATTTACTTGTCTGATATTCAGATTTTCTTATAGCCAATATGACTATTCTTTACAAAATTGCTTGAATGTTCATGGGCACATGTCATTTAGAACATTTTAGAATATTGGGAAATAAGTTTCTAATAGAATTATTTCACAGGCATAGCATATATTAAAATCACATTTTTGATCACTAAATAATGTTTTAAAAATATGAGTGGGAGTTTGGTGTCGTGGTTAAGATGCCTCTGGATAACTAAGTGCAGGTCCTTGTTCTGGTTCCTGTTCCAGCTTCTCGCTGATGTGCATCCTGGCAGGAAGCAGGTGGTGGGCCTCATAATTGGGTCCCTGCTGCTTCTATAGGAGGTCTGGATTGAATCTCAGTTCCTAGTCTCAGTCTTGGCTTAAACCCAGTCGACATGGGCATTTGGCAAGTGAACAACCAGAATGGGCAGCTCTCTCTCAAAATAATGAGTGAATGAATGAACTGAAATTATGTAGTAGGAGTTATTTTTAGAGCCCCTTTTCACTTTAGAAAGTGACCCAATAAACTGTACACTGTATGGACATGTTCGCTCTGTTCAGCCTGTGTACTGTGTTCCACAGATCCTGCAGGGTGATTCCTGCCTGTTCTTCCATCTGGACCGTGTTTCTCCAGGCTGTCTATTTACTCCCCTCACTCAGGTGTCCTCCTCTCGGTGACTCCTGTCTTAATCAATGCAAGAGTATTTTCCCTGCTCTCCTCCACCTCTCATCTCCTGCCCATGATTAATTTTTCATATTGATTTGTGTGCCACCAGATTGTAAATTCTCACGCAGACAGTCTTTATTTGATTGTTTTGGTTTGCTTTTTGAGTGTCACGTTCCCAGGTGACAGGTGCACAGTAAAAATTCTTTCCATAAATAAGTGGATGGATGGCCAACCACCCTGTAGATCCACACACTGTCTCTCTCTAAATGTAGAATTGTTCACAGAACAGTTACCTAGGTTAGGTTCCTCCGGTTAAGGGACTTTTCCTGACCCATTTTGCTTGTTTTCTGGGCCACTTCTCTGTTTCAATGTGTTTTAGGCAGAGAAGGGTTACTCGTATTTGGCTGCTGTGTTGAGGTTTGAACTTCCCGTCTAGCAGTTCCTCTGCATTAGAAAGGAGATCTCAGAGATATGCCAATACTGGTCCCTTTTAGAAGTGAAAAATAGCCTTTAGCTCTGGGTGTCTAGAAACACCCATATTGTAGTAACCAAAATTCATTCCTTGTTCTTTTCTCTCACTTTTATTTATTAGGCGCAGCTCGTGTATATCACCAATATGCAGGACCGCAATGTCTACAGGTATTTTTAAAGTTAACTACTTTTACAAATTGAGCATATGAGGTAATTATTACCAGTCCGTTGGCAATCATTTGCTGTGTGTTTGTTATTAGTTTTGACATCCTTCTTCATTATCCAGTTTTTGAGCAGAGTTGGAATTCTGATAAGCAAACTGCAGCGTCTCAGTGTACCTGGATTCTAGCTGGGTTGTTTAGGCTGGTGGGCCCTGGCGTGTCCTTTGTCACCTGAAACAGCATAAATAGCCCCCAGATTATTACAGCTGCATTGGCCTGGCTATTTCCAGATACGCACCCTAGTTCACAAAAGTGAAAACCTATCTGAGAAAACTGAAGGAAAATTCCAGCACTATCAGCGCTGTGATTGGGGCTAACCAAGACTGGGCGCCCATCATGGATTATATACTTCTTTTCACATTTGCTCACAGGTCATGTAGTGGGTGGAGGTATTTTTTTTTTCACTAACGTTTCGCTCAGTGAAATCAGGTAGTCCCAAAAGGACAAATACTATGTGTTCTTGCTGCAATCAGGTAGCCATCGTGCAAAATACGAAGCAAATATTTATAAAGGTAAGCAAGTATATGCATATATTTTCTTAGACTAGCTGGATGATGGAGACTAGCATACTGGGAAGTGAAGATATGTTGTAGTATGCATCTCTACCCCAATGAAACCGTTAACTATACCTTGACAATATGATACCATTACATATACCTACCATGAATAGCAGAATGTTGGACTTGTGACTGTTGCTGGAGGGCCAGCCTAGTGTAATAATATGGGGGACAGTGGTGGTGGGGGGAGGGAAACTGAGAAGGGAGTCCTTCTACCTGCAAAACTATGTTATGGGAATAATAACAGTAAAAAAGAAAAAAAAGTTACATGTTGGAACAGATTTATTTGCTAAATTGTATTTTTTCCCTGGCCAAAGCAGAGTAGACAGTCTGCAAAAAGTAAAAAGGCTAATTTTGTGTTTTTTCAGCTATAGGTTGCAGTTATTATCATTTTTTTTTTAAACAGGACAGCATACTGGGAAGCCAGTGAAGGGGCTTAAAGCACAGATCGTGAAGGACATGCTGAGTGAGAAGTGCTACACCATACCTTATTTGGTTTCAGAACTGCAGGCAATAGTGCACACACAGGACAAAGGAAAAAAGCTCTGGTGCTATCAGCAGTGTTTCTAGAACCTTCTCCTCGGAGCACTTTCTGTTTTGGTAGAAGCTGACTATTTATGAATGTGAACTCCAGTTTATTCCAGTTGTAGGAAGTTGCCCAGTGAGCATCCATCCTGCTCCCTGTTCTTTCCGCTCCCAGCCCTGGAAAAAAACGCAAAACAACCCAGACAACATCAGACCTGGTATAAAACAGGCTCTTAGTAACCATTTGTTTTCTGCAAGCTTAGGACACCAAGGCTTCAATAGAAATACAAGTTAATGTCAGAACATACAATAAGAAAAAAAAAAGCAGCCCAAACAAGGGTAGTTTCACTGTATATCTGGCTTTGAGATTTATTTGTGAAATCCAGATGTTCACTTGCTGGCACCCACTTCCTTGTAGTATGAGACTGTAGCTTGTTTCTCTTCACTTCCTCTTCCTTCTCTTGCTCTCCACATTGGGGAGCCGATTCTGCAGGTTGGATCTTACAAGGCTCTGGGCCAGTCGGCTCCCTTTGGCCATGACCAATGGGAGACACTGCAGAGACAGGAGGGTGCAAAGCAGGAAATCTAGGGTATCCCCCAGTTCTCTTCTTTCCATGCTGTCTGTAGATGGTTCCCCTTGTTAGCTTCAATGACACATCTGCTTTAGTTTCAGCTTTCCACTTTTTGACAAGGGTCCATAATGGGACGCTCCGAGGCAGTGGTGTTGGCTTGATAAGTTGCATACCTGCACCTATGTGGTTGGCTTGGATTGAGTTCCTAGCCCCTGACTTAGCCAGCCCCATCCCAACCTGTGCATCTGGGGAGTGATTCAGTGAGTGGGCTATCTCTAATAAAAAGTAAAAATAAAAATAAAAATGTACTATACCGATACAGATTCCCAAGCCTGGTATAATTCCATATAATATAAGAATATGGTCTTACATTCTGTGTGATTTACTTTTTAGAATTTATTGAGTTTTATTTTATATCCTCATATAATTAAATTTCATTAATGATTATCAGGGACTTGAATAGAATCTGTATTTTGTTAGGCTCAGAGTTTTATAGATTTGTCATGTAAATATATATGAATGGGAAACTATAGTCATACGCATTATATGAACCTTCTTTTTTTTAATAAAGATTTATTTTTTTATTGCAAAGTCAGATATACAGAGAGGAGTAGAGACAGAGAGGAAGATCTTCCATCTGATGATTCACTCCCCAAGTGAGCCCGATCTGATGCCAGGAACCAGGAACCTCTTCCAGGTCTCCCGCGCGGGTGCAGTGTCCCAATGCATTGGGCCATCCTCGACTGCTTTCCCAGGCCACAAGCAGGGAGCTGGATGGGAAGTGGAGCTGCCGGGATTAGAACCAGTGCCCATATGGGATCCCGGGTCTTTCAAGGCGAGGACTTTAGCCACTAGGCCACGCCGCCGGGCCCTATATGAACTTTCTATACCAAGAATTTTCTCTCTAGAAAAAGCCAAACAGTAAATATGTTAGACTTGGTGGACCATAAGATGTCTGCAACAACTATTGACATCTATAGGAAAGCAGTTGTAGAGATTAGGTAGATGAGTGGACATGGCCAAATTTGGCCCATGGGCCTTAGTTTGTTGATGCCTGCTCTATCTTCTCATTTATTTGTTTGATGTTTGACGGTAACTGAAAGGAGTTAGAATACTTTATGCCTTAACTTCTTTTTTTGAAGATTTATCTTTTTTTTTTTTGAAAAGCAAATATAAAGAGAGAAGAAGACAGAAAGATCTTCTGTCTGCCGATTTACTCCTCAAGTGGCCGCAACACCTAGAGCTAAGCTAATGTGAAGCCAAGAGCCAGGAGCCTTTCTGGGTCTCCCATTTGGGTGCAGGGTCCCAAGGCTTTGGGCCATCCTTGACTGCTTTCCACAAACAGGGAGCTGGATGGGAAGCAGGGCCGCCAAGGTTAGAACTGGTGCCTGCATGGGATCTCAGCACGTGCAAGGCGAGGGCTTTAGCTGCTAGGCTGGGCCCTATGACTTAACATCTTAAAAATAATTTTTATTTTATTTCTAATATTGTTTCCATAGTTGTGAGGGATGCATGCCCATGTGGTCCTCTGATCATAGTGGGGAGGGTAGAGCTATGGAGGAAGGTGGGTGAAATGTTTTTATTTTCTCCTCCTGAGTCTGCAGGGTAGAGGGAAGTGGGGGACTTTGCTATCAAACAACATCAGTTCCCTGAAATAGAGATGATTATTTCATGTTGCTCTAGAGACCCTGATGTTGGGGGAAGAATGTTCCAAGGGTGCTGCTTGAGTGGTTTTGATAGTTCTGAGATATTGTCGGCTTTATTTCACCAAGGTTGAGAAAATCTTTCTAAAGTCTGTTGGCTCACCAGGTCTACTTCAGTGTCTCCGTAGACCTAGACATTTGCTGCAAAGTGTGACCAGGAGAGTTGTCTAACTTCTGCTTTCCACCTTTTGGTGAGATACACAACGGCCTCTCTTGGCTAGATGATCTGGCTGTCAGCTCTTCTGTGAGCATCTGGGTGTGTTCTCTATCACATGGGCATAAGCAAGTGAGGAGGCCCAGTCCTGACACTTGTACTCCAAGGTTGGACCACATAACTTGTGATTTTCCCCAAGGCCAGGATTTTGAATCCAGGGGTCTAGCTGGGGAGTCCCTGAGGAAGCTTCACATGGGAGGCCTCAGACTAGACTCTTAGGTGCTCCACGTAGTACAGGGTCAGGTTCAGTCTGTCTCCTGCACCAGCCAGTGCATAAACCAGTAGAAGCAAGTGCCTAGTCAGTTTGCCCCCAGCCCCATCTTTCATGCAGGCCTACAGCTGCTGCTTCCTAGCCCTTCCCTGGCACAGGTCTGGCTCTTGCACGCAGCAGCAGGTGTTGCTGCTTAGTTGGGGTGATCCCAAAACCTCCCACCAGACTCATCCCCCACCCCAGTTTTTTGTGTGTTGGCAACTGTTACAGCTAGCCCAGCCTGGCCCACCCCAAGCCCCAGCTCTCATGTGAACTGGAGGTTGCTGTGGTCTAGCCCAGCCTGTCTCGCTCCCCATTTGGCTCTTGCATGTGCCATTGGGTGCTGTGGCTTAGCCTATCCTGGCCCACACCCAGCCCCAACTCACATTAGCCTTGCCTTGTCCAGCCTGTCTCCAGTCCCACTCTTGCTCTCACCGGAGGGAGCTGCAATCGCAGAGGAGTTCCCCAAGTTCCCCCAGTAGGCCCACTCCCATCCCTAGATCTCACGTGTGCTGCGGCTCAGCCTGTCATGGCATTCTCCCAGTTCCAGCTCTCATGTGAGCAGGCGGGTGCTGCTGCCTAACCTGGCCCAGCCCCACCCCTTCCAGGGTCTTGCATATACCAGTGGATGCTATGGCCTGGCCCAGATTGCCCCACCTCCCCCCACCTCCAGAACCAGCCCACATACATGCTAACTGATACTGCTTTACCTGGCCCACCCTCAGTCCTGGAATTTGTACTTACCAGCGGGAGCTACAGCCTAGTGGGAGAGTCCCCAAAGTTCCCCTACCAGGCTTGTTCACAGGCTTGATTCTTGTGTCCATTGAGTTCTGCAGCCCAGCCTGGCATAGCCTGCCCCAGTCTTGGCACCTGCTGGTGGATGCTACAACCTGGCCTAGTCTGACCTGACCCCATTTCCATCTCTCATATGAACCAGCAGCTGCTGCTATGGCCTAGCCTGGCTGTCTTCTACCACTTCCTGGCTCTTGTGTGTGCCAGTGAGTGCTGTGGCTTGGACCACACTGATCTGCCCCCATTCTAGCCCACACACATGTTGACTCGTACTGCAGCCTTGTCTGACCTGGCCCATCCCCAACTCTGGCTCTCTTGCTCACCTATAGAAGCTAAAGCCTAGCAGGAAAGTCCCCAAAGTTCCCCTACCAGAACTGTTTCCAGCCCTGTGTTACATGCAAACCAGTGGCTGCTGCAGCCCAGCCTGGTAGGTGGGCTTCCCCAGTCCTGGCCTTGGCTGTGACCTAACCCAGCCTGTCCCACTCCTGGACCCAGTTCTTTTGTGCATAGGGGCAGTGGTGGTGGCTGCTGCAGCCTTATGCAGTCTGGCCTGCTGCTAGCCACAACTCTTTTGAATGTCAGTGTGTTCTGTGGTGTTGCCCTGCTCAGCCCATCACCAGTCCCAGCTCTCATGTACACTGGAGGGTGCTACATTCTAGCAGAGGTGAGTCTACAAATCCCCTACAGAATCTGCTTCCAGCTCCAGTTCTATCATGTTGTGATGGGTGCTGCAGCCCATCCCAGCATGGCCCACCTCCTCCCCCAGCACATGCTGGCAGATGCTGTGGCGTACTGTGTGGCTTGCTTCCCAGCCCCAAGCTCTGGTGTGCTGGTGGGTAGTGGCAGGCTAAGGTACGTAGCCCATCACAGATCTCCTATGTGGGCAGGTGCCTTTGCCTGTCCCAGACATGCCCTACACATTCCCCTTATAAGGTACCCCATTCCAGCTCCCTTGAATACGTACAAGTGTAGTGGCCTGGTCTATGGAAACCCCCAGAAATTATTCCACACCTGTCAAATATGCCCTCCCTGACCAATCTGCAGGACCCCCATACCACATGGCTCAGCGGAGTCTGGGGCCAATGTTGCATTAACTTCTAAAATGCTGTTAAAATCAAACACAGAGCTGTGGTTTCAAAAGCTTTTTCAGAGGCTGCTTTGCAGCTGGTAGTTGGGAGTGGATGGCTCATCGCACTGCATGTCCAGTACTTTCCTCCGTGCTTTGGAGGATACTGATTAACCTTTTTGAGATGACCAGAGAAAAATGAAAAAGGATAGAAACACACTGATCAGATTTTCAGTCAGCACCTGTTTTTAAAATACTCTGTGCCTGGTTCTACACTCACATCTAAAGAGTTGAGAGGGAACATTGTGTGTCTTCTGGTATTTTGTACATGGCTTAACATTTGCTTGGGTTTTGATGCATTAGTGTGATTCTGTTGTTTTTCCTCTGTAGTGAGGTCCAGGAGCCGAAGAAGTCACCACCACCTGCTAAAACCTCAGCAGCTGCCCAGCTGGATGAGCTCATGGCCCACCTGAGTGAAATGCAGGCCAAGGTGGGTGCAGATGCTAGGGATAAAGCCCCCAGCACATAGGGGACATGAGCTGCTCAGCACAGAACTCAACTTTTTGTTTTTTGAAATTTCTTTTTTTTTTCATTATTTTTTTTTTTAATTATTTATTATTTAACTTCAGTAATTACATTGTATTATGTGACACAGTTACATAGATACTTGGGTTCTCCCCACCCCTCCCCAAACCCTCCCACCATGGTGGATTCCTCCACCTTATTGCATAACCACAGCTCAAGTTCTTTTTCATTATTTTTTTAAATTAATTACATTGCATTATGTGGTACATTTTTATATGCACTGGGATTACCCCCACCCCTCCCCAGACCCTCCTCCCACGGTAGATTGCTTGACCTTATTGCATTTCCATAGTTAAAATTCAGTTGAGATTCTTTCATTGGAGGTATTTACCAAGCATACAGTCCAGCATCTTATTGTTCTGGTAAGTTCAATAGTTTCTTGGTGAAGAAGGTAGAGCCAGCAAAGTATTATCCCAATCAATTAAAAGCCCCAACATAATATTTCCAACCAATTACAACATTATGGCATTAATTGACATGGTATTGATTAACCAATATGTTTTTTTTAAAGATTTATTATTATTGAAAGTCGGATATACAGAGAGGAGGAGAGACAGAGAGGAAGATCTTCCATCTGATGATTCACTCCCCAAGTGCGCCGCAACGGGCCAGTGCGCGCCAATCCAAAGCCGGGAACCAGGAACCTCTTCCGGGTCTCCCACGCGCGGGTGCAGTGTCCCAATGCATTGGGCCGTCCTCGACTGCTTTCCCAGGCCACAAACAGGGAGCTGGATGGGAAGTGGAGCTGCCGGGATTTGAACCGGCGCCCATATGGGATCCCGGGGCATTCAAGGCGAGGACTTTAGCCGCTAGGCCATGCCGCCGGGCCCAATTAACCAATATGTTACTAGTAAAATGCAGGTTCTCAACCACAACCTGTGACTTCTTCATAGACATTTCCATTTTGGTTTATATTCAACCGTAGAACTCAACTTTTCATTCCTCCTTAAGAATTCTCTAAAGTTGACATTCATTTTCCATATCAAATTTAATTCATTGGAAAAGGTCAAGTTTGTGCTACAGTATTATTTGTGTACAAAAGATAATATGATAAAAGCCTCTGTACCATTTAAAGAATGCAAATATAGGTTTTCTTTTCTTTCTTTTTTTTTTTTTAGATTTTATTATTATTGGAAAGGCTGATATACAGAGAGGAGGAGAGACAGGAGGATCTTCCATCCGATGTTTCACTCCCCAAGTGAGCCGCAGTGGGCCGGTGTGCGCCAATCCAAAGCTGGGAACCAGGAACCTCTTCCGGGTCTCCCGCACGGGTGCAGGGTCCCAATGCATTGGGCCGTCCTCGACTGTTTTCCCAGGCCACAAGCAGGGAGCTGGATGGGAAGTGGAGCTGCCGGGATTAGAACCGGCGCCCATATGGGATCCCGGGGCTTTCAAGGCGAGGACTTTAGCCGCTAGGCCACGCTACCGGGCCCAAATATAGGTTTTTTTTCAAAAAAATATTTAAAGCATGCAAAAGGGATGTGGAGAAGTTATGAAGACTTTATTAGAGGTGTAAATGGGTGATTATGGTATCTGAACGAGTGGGTGAGACTTAGAGAAGAGCGGAGAGGTCCTTTCAGTTGGAGCGGCCTTGAGGACATGGGCATCTTCCTGCTGATGGGCTAGAACTGATAAAGAGACCTGGCCTGGTAGGACCGAGGAGACTCAGAGAAAGCCGCGACAGGGCAAGGGAGACCACAGTGTGGCTTTGGCAGTGGGAAGAATGCGGAGCTCCAAGCCCATGCTGGGATGACATCTGCCTCCTTTTCTCTAGCCTGGCAAACTCACATGGTCTCGCAGGGCGTGGGAATAAGGTAAATGGGTTTAAGAGAATCCTGCTTTCCTAGATGTGGTTAGAACATCTGACATACACACACTCATGAAGTATGAAATCATTTAAAGGCAATGTGTAAATATATGTGTGATTTGGGATGGTGAGGACCTCATCTTTGTGGCTAACCTTGGCATGTCCCATACTCAGACTACTCAGGAGATTTGCTTGCAGCATGTTTCCTGACTGATTTTGTATATGCCTGAAACTTAAATTGAAAGGAACTTTGTTTTTGGAATAAGCTATCTGTTCACATTGTACAAAAGAAAAAAAAAAAACAATTCAGGTGAAGTTTAACTGGATTGTTTCCCTTTAGTCCTGGCTCCCAAATATCCAAATATCTGCCCTCCAGAGATCTTTTTCTTATATTGCTATTCAGAAGTATTGCTGAATGCACAAGCCAGGTGATACTGATGTAGATGAGATATTTCAGAAAGTCCCTGGGGCAGAGGCCTGTAGCCTAGCAGCTAAGGTGTCTGCCTTCCCCATCAGAGCAGCTGGGTTGAATTCACAGTCTGGCTCTTGCCTCTGGCATCCTGCTAATGCAGAGCCTGGGAGGAGGTAGCAGTGAGGGATCCAGGGGACCTGGGTAGAGTTTCCAGTATCCACCCGTGGATCTGCCCCAGCACTATCCGCGCTCCAGATGGTGGGATGCTTCTCTCTGTGTATCTCTTCACACCCGCTTCCCTTTCAAATAAATACATTAGTTAATTTAAATATAAATTTGAAGCAGGCAACTAAGGGGTTTCCTAGGATGCCACATTTATGTACTGGAGTGCCTGGGTCTGAGTTTCAAGTTCACTTCCAACCTAGCTTTCTAATAGTGAGCACCCTGGGTGGCAACAGGTGATGGCCCAAGTGCTTGGGTCCTTGAAGCCATCCGGGGGACCCAAATAGATCTAGCCTCAGCTGTAGCAGACATTAAGGAAGCAAACCAGTAAATGGAAAATTAGTCCCCGAGTCTCTCTGCTGCTGTTCTACTTTTCAAATAAGTAAAAACAAAAAAATTTTAAAATAAAAAGTACATTTTGGTTAAAAAAATTGTGAAGCTGTTATCAGAAATGCCTGGTGGGTTCTTTCCTCAGGTTAATATAGAAATAAAAAGCTGAGAATTTGTTGCAGACAGAAAAGTTTATTTACGAAAGGACCAGGTGAGCAGGGAAGAGAGAGGGAAGGGGAAAAGGAGAGAAAGCTGGGCGGTGGGGTGCCTCTCCTAAGAGGAGGGAGAGACACCAGAGGTCTGAGGAAGGGTCCTGGGATTTTAAGCATTCCCTCACCCCTCCATGTTGGGCGGGAACCTACAGTAAGAGGTTCCCCATTGGTGGTCTCTTAGGAAATGGGTGGGCAGTGAAGGTGTGGCCAAGACCTCAGCAGGCCTGGACAGTCTCAAAATCCATGTATGGTTTCTTTATAACATGATTTTCCAGGAACTTTTAAAAGTCTTATAGAAACATTGTAGCGTTTTCCCAGCTGCTTTTCTCAACATCAGTCACCATTTCAGGTCCTTCAGACATTGACCTGTTGAACCTCTTGAAGGTAACATTATATGCTAGAGGAGGAAGGAGATGTTCAGATTATCAAAATTCCTTGAAGGGAAATGAGCATTTTAATTGATGAGATAACATGAAATTATTCTACACAGACAAAGCAGGATAGTCAGAGGCCCAAAGGCAGACAGTAACAGGTTGTTTTCAAAAATTGTAGTGAACTTGGCTGTCTTTAAACAAGGAAGGACTTTAACCGCATAATAAAAAAAATGAGATTGGAAAGGTGAAGTGAGGGCAGTGGATGGGAGGTTTTGGGGGTTTGTGTGATTAGATCAAACCTGGGAGCAATGGAGAGGCATTGTAGTTTTCTAACCCAAAAAGTATTAGGTAGATGATAGCAAAAAGAGAGCCAGGATCAGCATACAGGGTGCTGAAGGGCAAGTTAGGCATATTTCTGATGATCTCCGTAGGAATGCTTTTCAACAATTGTGTTAGAATTTCTCTTAAACAAAGGCAGCATGTTGGCAAGTCTCACTTGACTGGTACCTAACACTGTCTTGTCACACTGGCCCGGGTCCTTGTGTAGCAGTCCCCACTCTGACTTTCAGCACTTAATCTTTCCTTCCCTGTTCCAGGGTTGATACGAACAATCTGGTTGTTTTGACTCTCTTGCTTGAAATCCTTTCGTGGCTCCCATCACCTTGGAGTAAAACCCAAGTGTTTTCCGGAGGGTGGCTGTGTGCTGTGGTCTTGGCTTCTCTCTGTGTCGTCTCCTGCCGTGCTCAGTCTCAGTCTCATTCCATCTGCTCTAACCCTCTGGCTTTCTTTTTCTTTTTTTTTAAGATTTAATTTTATTCAAAAGGCAGAATTACAGAGAAGAAGAAATACAGAGAGTGAGCTTTTCCATCCGCAGGCTCACTCTCCAAATGGCTGCAATGGTCAGAGCTGAGCTAATCCAAAGCCAGGAACCAGGAGCCAGGAACCTCTTCCAGGTCTTCCACGTGGGTGCAGGGCCTGTGGACTTGAACAATCCTTCTCTACCTTCTCAGGCCATAAACAGGAAGCTGTATTGGAGGTGAAGGAGCTGGGACAGGAACTGGTGCCCAGTTAGGATACTGCTGCTCTGGGTGGAGGATTAGCTTGCTACACTACTGCACCAGTCCCTTGACTTTTCTTTTTAAAATATTAAATCTCTTTCCTCAGGGCACTCTCTCCCTCTCGAATGCTCTGCTAACATCAGTATTTCTGGGTTCCTTCATAATCATTCCAATATCTCAAATATCACTTCTTAGACATGTGTTTTTGGGCCGAGCCTGATAGCCCAGTGACAAAATCCTTGTCTTGCATGCACCGGGATCCTGGATAAGCAACAGTTCTGTTCCCAGATGCTCCACTTCTAATTCAGCTCCCTGCTTGTGGCCTGGGAAAGCAATGGAGGATGGTCCAAAGTCTTAGGATGCTGCACCCGAGTGGGAGATCCAGAAGCTCCTGGCTCCTGGTTTTGGATCAGCTTAGCTTCAGCTCTGGCCATTGTGGACACTTAGGGTAGTGAACCAGCAAACAGAAGATCTTTCTGTCTCGCCTTTCTCTTAAACCTGACTTTCCAATACAAAGAAGGAAATGTGTTCTTTGACTCTCTGCATCTAGATCAGTTCTTCCTCACCATCTTATCTTCTGTCACTTCCATCTTTATATGGAACTTACCTCCACCCAAGATTGCACCACCTCTTTGTTGTCTATTACCCATAGAATGCAAATTCTGTTGAAGCACGCACTTGGCCTGGCTTGTAATATGCTTCATTCTGAGCACACAGAGCAGTGATTAACAAGCTAGTGTCCAACAAATAATAAGGAATAAAGGAATAAAAGGAAGATGAAACTAAGTTGACCCGAGGTCATCCTAATAGCTAGAATAACTATCTTCCTAGTACACTCAATTTCTTGTGGTCAGAGAAGAGTTACAAATAGCGGAAGGTGAGTCACATTCCATTCAGCTCGAGAAGGAAGAGAGTGAAAGTGTTTTCATTGGTGTAAATGTATTGGCAGGAGGTTAGGGAGTGACTTGAATGCCAGTCAGTAGAGGGAAGCATGGAGAGTTGGTAGAAAATGTCCGTGAGAGTGGAGTGCGTGGAGACTGATTCTCTTCATGGTTCTTTCCTTGTATCAGGTGTCAGTGAAAGCAGATGCTGGCAAGAGACCTGCAGCCGACAAGCAGGAACACAAGCAGGAGCACAACACTTCCTTGGACTCAATGCTTGGGGGTTTGGAGCAGGAACTGCAGGACCTTGGGATCCCAACAGTGCCCAAGGGCCATTGCGCTTCCTGCCAGAAACCCATTGCTGGAAAGGTGGGAGGGGCAGAGATGTCGGCCCTGTGGGTTCTGCGCGTGTCTGTGTCCACCTTCCCCTACTGCAAGATTGTTCTTTCTCCTTATTCTCCAGCGCTTTTCAGTAGTTGTTAGTAGTGGTTGCGTACAGTGCTGTGTGGGCATTGAGGGAAGTGCTTTACCAGTGTTCCCTCCTGTAATCATCACATCAGCCCTGCAAGGAAACTATTGATGTTTCTTCTATAAGAATGGGAAACTCGAGGATCAGAGATGCATACTGACATGTCCACGTTTGAGAAAGAACTGGTGGTAAACCTGGAGAGAATGATCTGTAAGTGCAGAGGACTGCTCGGCCTCCGCTGAGGGATTTCTCACGGAGTACTCCTCTTATCCACGCACTGCCAGTCTCAGCTGATGGCTGACAAATTCCAGCTGGATTCAGCCTCAGACTCTCTGTCTCACCCTTCGTGTAGCTAAGACAAAGGGCTTTGAGACTTGAACCTTTGTGTAGCATGAGGTGAGGTATTTAGAGAAACCCAAACTGTTGCTTATGCTATTCCTGGGGTTCCATCTGTTCTTTCACCCTTGGGGGCAGTAAAGTGAAGGTTTCTGGGCAGAGTGATCATTGGGAAGACAGCCACTCTTATACTCACAAACCTCAGAGTAGCAAACCTCTAGTGTGGTTTACCCAGAATACAGTGTCCTCTGTAAGCCTGGAGCACTCAGCTGTGGTCCTGAGTCAGGCTTGCCACCATCCCCTAGGTGATCCATGCCCTGGGCCAGTCCTGGCACCCGGAGCACTTCATCTGCTCTCACTGCAAGGAGGAGATCGGCTGCAATCCCTTCTTTGAGCGGAACGGCCTGCCCTACTGCCCCAAGGACTACCACCACCTTT
The DNA here is from genome assembly GCF_030435755.1 of Ochotona princeps. Classification (NCBI taxonomy): domain Eukaryota; kingdom Metazoa; phylum Chordata; class Mammalia; order Lagomorpha; family Ochotonidae; genus Ochotona; species Ochotona princeps. The sequence goes on from NC_080835.1 coordinate 11,230,284, forward strand.
TCTCTCCACGCTGTGCCTACTGCGCAGCTCCCATCCTGGATGTGAGTACAGTCCTCCTCCCACCCCTCGTCAAGCTTTCGTGGAGCTCTTATGGGTCATGCTTGATAACTGCTGTGTGTTCCTTTTCCAGAAAGTGCTGACAGCGATGAACCAGACCTGGCACCCGGAGCACTTCTTCTGCGCTCACTGTGGAGAGGTGTTTGGTACAGAAGGTATGGCCCCCAGGGGGAGGACTGTGCTCAGCAGTGCTTACCTTGTGGCCTGCTGCCCACCTGCTGTCAGACTCCTGGCTTCTGCCTTCTAGGTATCTGCAGGTCCAGAATTCCATCCCTCCCTTTCTCCAACATTTGTACTTCCTGTTTAATTAAAGAAATGTAAATTCAGAGTTTAAAAATTTAGTATTACTTCAAAATCAGTATTTTTGAAGAATAAGTGTACTGCTTTTCCCTTGGCCATCTCCAAATCCAGTTCTCCAAGTTATTTTAGCTGTTTCTTTTATTTGCTTGTACATTTTGAATAGCAATTTATATTATTATGTACTGATTTCCCCCCATTTCAACCATTATAGATTGATTTCTACCATGAAAGATGAGGTTAAGAAATATTATTGCCACTCGACTCATGTCTGATATATTCTTGGGTATTTTTTCATTCAAACAAAATTATTTACTTGAAAGCCAGTAAGGAGAAAGAAGGGGGGAGGGAGAGAAAGAAGGAAAGAGGTTCACACACACACACACACACACACACACACAGAGAGAGAGAGAAAGCTCCCCTCTGTTGTGCCCCTGCTCAATTTCTTGAGGCATTGCTGTTACCTCCTAGCTGAAGACAGGAGCCAGAGGCAGGCATTAATCCAGGCATTTCAACTACAGCATGCAAAGGTCTTCATTGCTAGACCAAATGCCCACTCCCAAGGATACTAAGTGTAATTTCTTTTTTTTTAAGAGAATATGGAATTTATTAGATAATCAACACAAGAACCAAACCCATCTAAAATAGGTATCCAGGCAACTCCCTTTATCCATCTAGGTACCTCCACACCTTCCCATCCTGATCCCAATAAAAACATTTTGGGTATAAAAGCAAAGAGTAAAAGAGGCAAAGCTTCTAAAGATGGCAGATGCTTAGCTCGAAGAGGCTCATGATGGGTCAGGTAAGACCGTTCGAGGAGGAGCCTGTTTGCCTAGTCATAGTAACAGTTCAGGACCCCAGTCTTCACACCGCCCCTCCCAACCCAAGCACATGATTGGATAGAGCCGGAGGCTAGGAAACAGACGCATCCGCCAGCATCTTCTCTATCTGTTTCTGTTCCTGAATCTGTTTCTGAATCTGTAAGGTGTTGTGCAACCGTTGCATGGCCACTTCCAGCGTTGGAAGCTTTTCTGCAAACATGAGGCGGAACTAGCCAGGCTCTTTACACTTGAAGCTTTTGCCACGGTATAACATCACCTTCATGTCCAGAAAGTGCTGATGGAGGGCCAGTTCTTCATCAAATGTACATGGTTCTAGGTACGACTTCAAGTTGATCCAGATGTAGAGGCCAGCACCACCACTGAGAAAGGGGATTCCCAATAGCTTCAGCTGACCAGTGACATAATTGTAGGCCTTCCTGAGCCGTGAGAGGTTAGTCGGCAGGTACACTGTGTTGATCCATTCTTTGTCTTGGAGCACGCGGTGTAGTTTGTACTGGGCGGTGCCAGAGGTACTGTGGAGGTAGCCAAAGGAGCACACGGCAGAGGCCACATCCTTGTTGTGGGTGTACAGAGCACCAAAGCGGAAGCCAGAGATGCCAAAATCCTTACTAGTTCCCCAGATCACGTGGGTCCTGTTGGGGTCAGGCAAGCTTTCTATGCTCAGCACGCTGTGGAACTTGAGATAGTCATTGAACACAGTGAGCATGTAAATCTCATCTATGATCACATGCAAGTAATTCCTCTTGGCAAATTCCAGGTATTCCTTCAGTGACTCTTGGGAGTAGATGCCACCCAGAGGATTCTGTGGGTTGATTAGCACGAGGCCTTTGACTCTTTTCCCCTTGAGTCTAGCTTCAACCATGGCTTGCTCCAGCTTTTTCACAGTGAGCTGGAAAGGACTGGTGTTCTCCTCGGTGATCTCACTCTCTAGGTGGACGCAAATCAGTTTAACTTTGGCATACAAGTAGGAGCTGAAGATGAAGCCACCATAGAAGGGAGTGGCGATGAGAAAAGCATCCCCTGGTTCACACAGAACCATGGCTAATGCAGAGAAGACAGAGCAGCAGCCATTAAGAACAACCACATTGTCTGGATTAAGGCTGGCAGGTGCTTTGCAGTAGTAGGTCAGGAACCGAGCCACTTCTTCCCGCAGGAATGGATGCCCTCTCCAATCAGGATATTGCAGCAGGACATCCTCAATGTGGTTCATGTCACTCTGGCACAACCAGAGATGTGTAATTTCAAAATTTTTGGTTAAATTAGTGACATCCAGGCAGGCAATGTTGTTTGCAATTTAGCCATGTAGCAGACTATGATTACCGTGAAGCATGGATTTTGGAGTCAGACTTCCTGGTTTAAATCTGGGCTATGATATTTATGAGCTACATGATCTTGATCAAGGTATTTAATCTCTCGGTATCTCACTTTTCTCATCACTAACATAAATGTAA